>NC_136663.1:20694403-20918212 GCF_903797595.1 Erithacus rubecula
CCTTTGCTTGTGTACAGCAACATATCAGAGAACTGGAAAGGCAGAAGAGAACAGTGTTCTGAAAGCAGCAGGCAGGGCTAAGGATTTTTTTGACATCTCCTTAGAAAGATTTAAAGGCCACTGTAGATGCATGAGAAATGTCATTTCTCAGTCAGTTTGGCCAACTACCCTTCAAACCTCTCTTTTGTTTACTTATAAGAGAGGAAATTAATTTTTTTAGTCCTGTTAAAACTCTGTGCCATTAAGGAACCTAGTTGACTAAAGAGTTATATCACACCCTCTAAAAACATTGCTTAGAGTGAGTTTTCAGTCTCAGCTGCTGATTTTCAACACACTTCACCAACAACTTTATCTTGAAGACTTTGGATTTATACAAGTCAGAAGCAACACCCACCAGAAAGAACATCCTCTGCTGTAAGCCCTTCTTAGTGAGCTTGTACAAGCAACCTTCCCGGATAAACTCCTGCAGAGGAAAAGAAAAAGTTAAATCTTTGATCTTTCATGACCCAAGGGAATTTTATTTTCACCCCAGAGTACACAGATGTTGATTGGTGTCCAGCAATGATCACTAACAGATTTTTTAGAGGCCTGATGACACCTTCCTTCCTTTTTTTTGTGATATGAATCAGCTGCTTGCTGCAGCCAGCATTTAAATCAGTGAAGGAAGAGAAAGGAAAGGAGCAGAATTCCTGCTGGATACCAGCACTTCACCCATCACACATCCCACTGCAGTGACTGCCATAGCATCCCCAAAACACATACTCTGCTCCTGTATTTATGCTCAGTACATCTATCAAAATAAACTAAAAAAAACCAGGCAGGAACTGCACAAACTCCTGCAGCACAGAGGCACCCACACCAGTTCAGCCCAGTGCTGTGGCTCTGTTCCCTGAGTTTGCACCAGGCAGACACAAGCAGAGCTGGGAGTGGATTTCCAGTATGACACACCAGTTTCCACTCATGCACAGAGCATCCAGTATACCCAGTATCTGTACTGGAAAGTGCAGCCAGAGTTTAAGCAGAAGCATTTCTGACCTAGGTGATGATCCCATCATCCATGGCATTCACTAAGAGACAGTCACATGAAACCTTTACAGCTGTCCCATAGACCAGAGGGGCAGCCATGGCAAATCCAGGCTGCAAAATAAAACTTCCTTGGAAAGCTTGGAAATAAAACCAATAGAGGCTGTAAAAACTAAGCAGAGGCACTCACCCTGCCAGGTGCTGTGAGATTGTCTATCCCAATCAGGTCATGCTGTAGCTCTGTCAGCTTCTGGAAGTTTTCCAGGCGGATGAGGCTGTGCTGCAGCTGTGAGGTCATTTCTGTGACTTCCTTCAGTGCATCTGTGTGGAGAACAGCACCAATGGGACAAGAGAGCACAGCAACCCAGGCCACCCATTTCACCCCTGGAAAAGTGAATCTGAAATTTAGATCTGAAATTTATAGCCAGTTTTAGAACAGAATGGTTCCACAATCACCCAGTCCAACTGCCAACTTCTTTAAGAGTATTTTAGAGGAGTGGAAATAGAGCAAGTGACTTCACAGCATTTCCTATGTTTCTGGAGATCATTGTGTATCTCAGACTTTGCTTAAACAAAAAGTATTTACCCTGTAGCTGAAAGCAAATGAAAAAAATCAAACCAAAAACTATTTCTGCTAAAGAGTACTTTGTCATAAATGGAATTTACTACACACGCTTCTGATGCTACAAAACAAACATTTTTTGGTCACATTTTTACATCTAAATGACAAAAAGGTTGTAAAAAAAATACTCTCTTCCTTTTTTCCCCTGCTAGGAGACATGAAAATGACTAATTTTCCAGCTTTGCTTGAAGCATTGGGATCCATCATGAGCAAATCACTTCCAGAAATGCCAGGAAGCATTTACATTGAATTTGTGGACATAATTGAACATAAGTGAAGCTAAGTGTTAAAGACCAGGTTGGACAGGGCTCTCAGCATTCTGCTCTAGTAAAAGTATCCCTGTCCATGGTGGAAGAGGAATGAGATGAGTTTTTTCAACCCAAACCATTCTGAGATTCTCTGATTCTATAATTATTGTGTTCCCAGGGCACAGACAGAAATTTGGATGTCCCTGGGTTTTGCTTTTATCATCTTTTTTCTCTTCTGCCAGAGTGGGAATTAAAAGATCCATGATCTGCAATGTGGACTTTTCTACCCAATTACAAAAGTACCACCTAGACCCATGAAGGAGGTGAAGAACAAAGAAACCTCCACCCTAAAACCTCCACCTTGCCTAGAACATATTGCTATATTCTAAAACCCTAAATTATTTTCACCATTCGAATCACATGCTCGTGATCCTAGTTCTATCACTCAGTTCTGCATAGCCTCAGGTCAAAAGCAGTGTTCTCCTGGGGATCAGTGCCTGCCAGCACAGAGAGTTCCAAACTCCAGGGAGCTTTGGAAAGGGAGCTGCCAGCAGGACAGGGCTGGGTGCTCACTCACTGCGGCAGTCGGCGAAGTCCCGGTGCTCTGCTGTGTAGTGCTTGCACAGCCTCCCCAGGATCAGCTTGTAGTGCATCAGTCTCTGGATGGGTTTGAGCAGAAAGGTGTTGAGGGGTAGGTAGCAAACCTTCTGCAGCTCAAACTCCTTATAAACCATCTCCAGCTTCTTGAGGCGTTTGGTCGCTTTCTCCAGTTCCGTCAGGACCTCGTCGTGCTTCTGCAGGTAACTGGTGAACTCCTGTGGGATGGGACAGAAAGTTCCTTGCATCAAAGGAAAAGTGTCTTTCATAATTAAAGGAAGTGGCAGGCAGCTCCCAGTCAAGGTTAAAATAGGTGTCTGGATGGGATTGTGCCTGTGCCTGCTGGGAATACCAAATGCTGGGGGTGGAAATAGTCCCACACTCCTACACTCCCATTCAAGGCACTGGTTGTAATTAAATTATTACTCCACTACTACAGCATTAATGTAACTGTCCTACATAGGCACTCTGCTCCAAATAAAGTTGACTTCATTCCAGAAGAAGTTATTCTGCCTTTTAAAAAATGTATATTTTTAAATTAAATAACCTTGTCAATCAATGTCTAAATAGGGGAGCTAAATGTTTTTCTTTGTTTTCTGCAGAATAACCAACAAACACCTTTTCTCAAGGTAAATGCAGGTGGCTAAATAAGCAACAGTAATACAAAAACCTTCCTGCAATTATTTCACTGTTGTTTTCTTTTTAATTTTTTTCTCAACAATAACTTTTTGCAAGTTACTACAAGATTGACTGAAAAAGAATAGGTTTAGATGGGAAAAAAATTCTTCCCTGTGAGGGTGGTGTCAGATACTAGAATCTGATAGTTCATGGCTTAAATATTGTTAGGAACCTTTTGCCTGTTATGGCAAAACTGTATATAAAGAAGTTAAAACCAGAGAAGCCCAGCCCTCCCTGAAGATGCCTAACTGGAACTTTGGACTGTGAGTTAAGATGCCTTGATAAGATAAAGGGAACACTATTATTCAATAATCATGGGTCTAGGGACAAGTAAACAAGGCAGAGGGAAAAGAATGCATGCCCAAGAAAGTCAAACCCAGGAGAAAATCATTCCTGGCTGGCTTTGGGTGGAGGAGGCCATAGATCAAGAGGCCAGGTTTGCACAGAACCCCCCAGACAAAGGGGAGAGGAGGAAAGTTGTGGGTGTGTGGTGAAACCTCTGGTCAGAGGCAATGAACACCCATCCCCTTACATAAACTGCATCAGCTGTAAAACCCCCAGTGCCAGGAAGGCCACATCCATGGGACATGCATGGATGGGCAGTGTCACAATCCATCAAAGACTCGCCCCAAAGTGCTCCCCAGACTTATTCCTGTGGCCTTGCACTACAGGACTGCATGTGATGCAAAGTGATTCAGTCTGCTGCAGCACACTGTGCAAAACCTGCTCCCCTCCAGGGGAGGTACCTGGGTATTCCACCTGGCCTGAGCATACTGGAATCCATTGGATTCTATGCTTTTTGGGGGACCCTCACCACCAAAAAGACCAGCTGGACAGGATCATCAGGATGCTGGTGAAATGCCCACCAGAGTGTAGTAAGATTTTCTTCAATCTGTCCCTCTCTCTCTGTCCTCCCACCTCTTTTCTATTTATTTCTCTTCCTTCTTCTCTCTCTCTGATATTTACTATTATATAAAGCTCATAGTATTGACATTGGCATCTCGTTTGCACCTTCATTAAAGCACAGGCATTTCTAATAATTTTAAGAACCAAACCATAGCAGGTGCTGAGGCCCTGGCACAGTTGCCCAGAGAAGCTGTGGCTGCCCCATCCCTGGCAGTGCCCAAGGCCAGGCTGGATGGGGCTTGGAGCACCCTGGGATAGTGGAAGGTGTCCCTGCCCATGGCAGGGGATGGGATGGGATGAGCTTTAAGGTCACTTCTAACCCAAAGGCCTCTGTTATTACTGAAACTATTAATTTCTGAGGTCTGATCCTTGACAAAACAAAACAGAGCACCTCCCCAGGCCCCAGAGTGCCCGCCCTGAGTCTGTGAGTACCTTCAGCGCGCGCATGTTCCTGAGCATGACGTCTCCGATGCGCTGGCAATCTCCCTTCACCTGAGCATTGCTCCTGCCTTCCCTGCAACACACACAAGCACCAAAGGAGCCAACAGAGATGGGGGATCAATTTTCTGCCTCCATCTTCCATTGTAATTCAGGACATAATCTTTAGCCATCTGACATTCCTATTTCACTGTTCAGATTGAAAATTTGGTACATTAAATATGAATGCTGCACAAAAACACAAAGACACGCTTAAAAAACTGGAAAAGAATAGAAAGGAACTTGTGTGAAAGTCTATTTTTGAGAGTTTTACATTTCAGATCTTTACATAAATGTCATAACACAACCCCACCTGATTTTATGAACTTATTTTTGTTCATACTTTGTTTATGTTGACCACCTTTGAAAGGTTCTTTAGTATTACTGTATATAAAACATGTCAGGAGAAAATAACACAAAGTTTAAAAGA
Organism: Erithacus rubecula; assembly: GCF_903797595.1. Lineage (NCBI taxonomy): Eukaryota > Metazoa > Chordata > Aves > Passeriformes > Muscicapidae > Erithacus > Erithacus rubecula. The sequence goes on from NC_136663.1 coordinate 20,699,385, forward strand.
CTAAAAACATCATCTGTGACATAAACTGCATTGCAAGAACCAAATTCGCACCTAAATCACAAAAATATTTCCTAGATTTTCACCTGGAGATTCATTAACTGGAAGGTGTTGTAAAAACACACCCATCATCTTTTTGATCTTGTGTTTCTTCTTCTTTCTAAGGCTTGAGAGACATTATCAGATTATATCAAGAACTGATGGGCTTAAAAGTGTTCTCCAGCCTAAATGATTCAGTGATTACAAAACCATCACTTTGGCACACAAATCATACAACTACAGAATATTATATACAAAGCAAAGTTTGGAAAATGGGCTTTGTTCAATGTAGTTTGTACTTTTCAAAATAGCTTTAATTTCATAGAAGATTTCTCCTTGATTCTTTTGATGCAGAAATACCAATTGCAGTCTGGTTTTGAAGTGAGGATGTAGAAAAAGATCCCCCTGCTCACTTACCAGAGTGAGAGCCTCTGTTCAATCTCCTTCAGAAAGCCCCTGTGGAACTCATAGATGGGGTCAATGTTGGAGAAGAGCAGTGTCATCAGGCCCTCTGGCATGGCATTCTCCTTGATCACAGCACTGCGGAACCACTGCCAGAAAACCAGAAATTCTCATCAAATCCTGTTTCAGAAATCCATTGTTGGTATGAAAATTCCTGCTCCTGCAGCAATGGGAGAGGATGCACAGGCAAACAGGATATGAAAATTCCTGCTCCTGCAGCAATGGGGGAGGATGCACAGGGAAACAGCAGGAAGGGAGAAGAAATATTTAGGGAAGACGTAATTTGTGGAAAATGAAAAGATGGGACTTTTTTTCCTTGCCAAAAATGAGGAAGATGAGGCCCATGGCTGGCTCTGGGCACAAGCTTGTTTCTGAATGCAATGATGGGATGGTTGGGGACAGCTGAGTGACAGTCAGTTACCCAGTGGCTGCCCCAGCTGCTGCCACTTCCACGCAGATAAAACTGCTCTCATAGACCTGGAGCCCTGTGCAAGCCACTCAGCTGAAGACATCTCGTTGCAGGTCACATTCCACACTCTATTCGTTTTCAGGATATTACAAAAATCCTCTGAGATTTCTCTGAGGTATTCCCCCTTCTTTTAGGAGAAGTGCTGGGCAGCCTGTAGGAGGAATTGGAGTGAGATGGTGCTCAATGAGCTGGCAGAGAACACCTCCACTGAGGCTATGCAGTGTTAAGGGACTCAAGCTTTTCTTTGGTGAAATCAAAACAACAGCTTATAGAAAGGCAACAGTCACAGTGCTCAAATGTGGAGCTCATGAACAAAAAAACTCTTTTAGAAGCACATGAAATAGAAATTCATGCTGCCCTCCAAACCAGCACTCACTTGTCTATTCTGGGTGAAAAGAAGAGGAAGAAACAGAAAGAACAAACCCATGGGTTTGATACTCTTTTCAATTGACATCTGCTCCAGATCCAAAGGCACAAGGCTAAAAGCTTCCCAAGGAAAACCACAAAGAAGACAGCCAGAACTGGCAGATGATATTGAAACTGAATACAAAATGTTTTTAGGCTCTCCTTGTTCACAATTTTCAGACCAAAAGTTTGCCCAAGTCATGAGGATGGCACAGGATGTAGCTGCTGGAGCAGGTGATCGAAGTCCAGAGGCAATATCTGCCCTCCCACAGAAGGAGCTACGGAACAAGGACGGGGACAGCTGCTTGGCTCATGGATTATGCTACAGCACAAGAAGAAATCCCAAGTTTTTTCCACCCTAACAATCACAAATCTGTTAAAGAAAGGGAGAAAAGAGAAAGTCAAGCCCACTTACCACAGTAATAACCTCCAGGTCCTTTAGATAGGTGCGCTCTGTGGCAAGGATCTCCTTTGCTATGAAGTACGCCTTGTCGGTGGGGTAGCGCTGGAAGGACACACACCATCAGCAAGGACACAAACACAAACCTCTGCAACAGTGGGGGGTGTTTTGCACCACTTCATTAGTGCTTTGTCTGGAGGTTTTTTTGTTTTTACTTAGAGCCAGGATTAAAAAAATATACTAAGGAACTGATTTTTTTGCGTTTGGGCTTGGTTGTTCATTAAATTTTATCAAAAGTACAGAACATTTAGTAACACTTCTAGCTACCACTTAGAAGTGAGCAAAATGGAGATAAATCTAGCTAGCTACAAGGTCTCAAAGCTAAACATTCCAATAGAGAAATAACATCTATATTATTTATACTTCTAACCCAATAATCAAATTCTTGTGACTTTCAGTGCAGCACTAACTGTCCAACCAGAAACTACCAACTGAAACCAGGAAGAAAAAAGAAGATGAGCACTGAAAAAGACACCACTTAAATTCCTCCCTTTTGTTTCATACCTATTGCTATATTATAAAAACCTCAATTTTAAAACAATGTGAAACCACACACATCTATTTAACTACACATCAGTAATTTTAACTCCATCACTCAATTTGAAAGCTTCTCCAAGGCCTGAAGTCAAAAGCAGTGTTCTCCAGGGGGTCAGTGCTGGAAAGCTCAAAACTCCCAAAAATCCCAGGTTTCTGGGATCCAACTAACTTCTATTTCCTACTGGGCATCAGCTCAAACCTTACCTCCACTTCCCCTTGCTCTGTGCAAATGGAGCAGCTCATTACTAACAGGATGCCCAACAGATTTGCAAACAGTCCCATTCCAAAACTGTTTCTTTCCACTTAGAGCTTTCACTCAAGCTATTCCTTTGAAGCCCTTGTTAATTAGCTAAGAAAAAAAGAAAATGAAACTGCAGCAGTTGTTTGCTGCATGATTGCTCTGAGCTGCTCCTTAAAGAGATAATGCATATGGAAGAACACAAGAATGAAAAGGTGGTAAGAGATGCTGTGCAGATGCAACACAAAATCACAGTTAGCTTGAAAACATATATTACTAAAAATTATGCAATATTAAGGCATTAGTCATTCTTCAGGGTAAGGGACTGCTTTTTCTCCTTAGCTCCCTATGCTGTGCTGTAGTTCTGTGCTAAATGCCACTGAGTAATGTCAAAATTTGGACTCCTCCCTCTCTGCCCCTCCTGAGGGAAACACTGCTTTGAGATTCTCTCTTCTGTTTCCTCCTATATTCTGAATTAATTAAAAATTGTCTTTATAGAGTCACTCTGAGATGCCTCCAGTGCTGTCAGCACAGGGAGTGTTTCCCAACCCTCCAGTTCAGTGTTGCCCACAGAGAAGACATTCTCCTGGTAGCTCAGTAACCTCTCTATTGAGTCCTAGAGGTGTACCCTCAAATAATTAATTGTGAGACACTCTCTAGTCTCTTTACAGGTTATTTTATGCTGGTTATTGTAGTTCCACATGTCAGCTCCTCCCTGGAGGAACAGAGGACATACTCCCACTCATTCCACAGCCATCCCCTCAACTCCAATCTGCCTGTCTCAAGTGCAGGGTGTCAGGCAAAGTCCCACCTAATCCTGGCTTTTTTTTTTTTTTTTTTTTCCCTTGGGCTGTTTACCTGAATGCACTCTCATAAACTGTGGAACTTCAGTGAAGGGGCATCTTTCATTAGAAGGATGTTTCCCAAAGGAAACAAAATCATTTTTCTGGGCTCCCTGGAGCCCAAGGTGACACACTTTTACCATCTCACTTCTCAGCCTCAGCAGCTCCTTACATGACAGGAGGGTTTCTGCTCTCAGGGAAGTTCTTACACAACTCTGGGTACATCCTCTTCTGGACTATGCACAGGAGCTTATTGCAATTCCTTGAAATCTTACAGAGCATGAAGGTGTGTGAAAACCTGGGAGCATGACCTCTACACAGGCAGGTAGTGATGGGGGAACTTTTCTAAAAACTCAAACCACACCATGGTCATAACCTGTCACTCCTCATAGCCTGCATGGATCATGTTTTTTTCCACCTCTGAGCATTTCTGCAGCTTTCTGCTCCATTCTCCAGCTGTGTGCTGACCTGGGCACAAGAGGGTTTTTATTTTCCCAGGCATCTTCTCTTCCTCTCTCCCCCCACAACACATCAGCCCTTTCTGCTTATTCTCAGAAGTTCCCACTCTTTTCAAATTGCTCCCTGGTGGAATTTAGTGCCCCTAGCTTGCTTTTTTCCAGCCCTGCACCAGCCCTAAGTGCATCCCTTGTGCTGAGTGCTGGCAGCAGCTGCTGGGCAGACCCTGCACCAGAGGAGTGGAAAGGCTGTCACAGAGCACAGGGGCCCTGCCAAACACCTTCACTGCTGCTCAGGCTCTGCAAGGGGAAAGAAAATCAGCTCATGCCTCAAAAGCCAAACACAGGAACTCTCTGAGGTGGCAGTCTCCTTCTGGAGTCCAAAGAAAATGTTTCTACAACTATAGCAGGCATCAAGGCAAATATCCCCACTTGGAAAAACTGGTATTTCACCATATAATGTACAAACAATCCTACCTGGAAACCTTCAACACCCACCAGATGCAGCAACCCGAGCTTGTGGGGAATGAAAAGCTCTACTCTGAACTTGTAATGGCCAAAAATGCTTAATTTTTCACTTCAAACACTAGGATTCAGAAGTGTTAAAAATAAGTCTGAGTGGGGAACTCCCCCTAAAGACCTAGCTTCAATTTCCTTTTTAAAGTGGATTGCTGCAACCAGCCTCCACTAGAAAAGGAATAGGGAAGAATCTACCAGTAAGATGAAAGAAAAGCAGAGTGATTTAAAAAGAAAGAAAAAAACCTCATCTTTCTCAAGGTATCAGTACAGGACCAGCAGCACCATGGCAGCAAAGAACAGACAGCACACACTGTGAGGGCTGGAGAGTTGGCAGAACATGGCCTGATCAACCAGGAACTGAAGCAGTAACACCTTTAAATCAAAGCTCTAGTCACAGGGATATTGTAAGATTACATTTTTCTTTTACAACTAAGCTGTAAAACTCCAGTGAAATGTAACCAATTTAACACCAGGTTCCTCCTGTATCTATTTCACTTAAAACAGTGTCTCTGAATAAGACATCAAAGCCTTGGAATACTCAGGAGTTGATCAAGCTTAAGATCAATAGAATAAAAAGAAGTTCCCTTCTAAGAAGTCTCACTTTCATAAATTGCTTTCAGCCTGAAGGAGAACACAAGCTGCCAAAACCCCAGACCTTGCAGAACGTGGCAGAAAGGGTTTGGCTCCATATTTAAGTCAGCTAACACAGTCTCTGCTCATTATTTCCATGCTGTAAGGATAAATGAGAGGAGTTATTTTTAAAATAACTATGGAAACTAATAGTAGAGTGATCAGCCAAAGCTATAAACTCCACCTCAAGAAGTCTAAATGAGACAGGGAAGCTGCCAGTTGGGTGGGTTGTATACAGCTCAGCTCCCAGCTACCCTCCTCTGGTTAAACCTTCCTCTCTCTGGCAAGCACTCACACCACATCCACAGCATGGGTGTTTCCCAACAGCATCACAGAACTGCCTGGAGGTGCCCAAGACACCCAGGAGCAGGGGCCTGTGACCTTCTTGCCTGAGGATCCTGATCCTGGCAGAGGTGAGACAACCAGAACACTGCATGGGGCAAGCTGAAGAGCAGAAGCAAAGATCACACAAAGCTTCTTCTTTGTGGCTGTATGGAAAACAGCAGATCCCAGTGTGGCCACTGACTCCTGAACTAAGTTTGGACAGTGCAGCCTTCCTTGCACTGTAATAGAAGGAGCTTGGATCCCTCTCAAGCACCAGAGCCAACAAACCTCACTGCAAGCAAGGCAAGGAGAGCAGAGAGCCTTCCAGAAAAGTGGGCATGGAACTCTACTGTTAGGCAGACTTCATCCTGCTGGAAGAAATGCAGCAAATCCTGAGCTCTACATGGGGGTGAGGAAAACCCCACATCACATGGGGAACTCTCTCTGATTAAAGCAACCAGTGCCCACAGGTAGGCAGAAAGGGAACAGCCCAGGCATGGAGCAGTACCTAGACATAAGCACATCTTGAAGACCCAGAGCTGTTCCTGGCTTGACACTCACTGCACCTGCAAAACTCAGGGGCATTTTTGTCCCCCTCTTTCCAGAAAGTGAGACTCAAGCTTCTGCAAGGCCAGAGTGGACAACTTCAACAACATGGCCAGCTCTGCTGAGCAAGCCCATGATGGAATGGATGTGAGAGACTTGACACTGAGCTCATGCTATGCAACAGTTCAAGGGGAACACCTCAGGACCCCAATAAAGGTCCTGTTATGATTAAAAAGTATGACCTGGAGGAACAACATATGGTGACAAGACTGCATGGGAAGGAAGGAACCCAGGAAACAAACACCTCATACATTAACAAAAAAGGATCTCTGAGGATTATTGTGTCCAGCTCCCCACTCCTTGCAAATCCTGAAAATAAACCATATGACTAGGGCATTATCCAGATATTCCTTGATCTTTGTTAGGCTTGGTTTTGGATCACTGCCCTAGGGTGCCTGTTCTGGGGATTGGGGTGAAGAACCTTTCCCTAATATCCAACCTGAACTCAGTTCCATTCTGGGGTATAAAAGGTAGATTTTGAGCACAGTTCCCTGGCACACTGCTCCTGCTAAAGCAGAGGAACATAGTCCCAGTGGCCATACCAAGAGGACACAAGAAGTTGCCAGGAGTGCACCAGGGACTCCTGCCACAAGAGTACAATACATTCAACCAACCTTCAGCACTGGAGTTCTGCCACAGCCACCACAGAATAAATAAAACACCATCAGCATTCTGCACCCAGCTCCTCACCTGGCACCTTCAGTGCCCAGCACAGCTCCCACTCACCCCTTCAGTGCCCAGCTCTATGATCTTACCTTCCTTTTTGTTTCATCATCCTCTTCTATCCTGGCCCCACCAGCATCACTGAGGACAGGGCTCAGCAGAGGGGATGAGCCCTGAGTGACTGCATTCAAGTTCACCTGAAAGGCTGGGGTCAAGCCTAGGGGACTCTTCAGCACAAAGGAGGAGAGCTGGGAATGGTCCACAGGGAGGCCTGGGTGGGAAGACAACAAGAAAATGGAGTGGAAAAGGAGAGAAAATTATTTCAAAGATAGTGCTAATAAGGTGATTATCCACTGCTACAGCAAACCAGAATTGCAATCTTGTATTATTTTTAAAAAGGTAAAAGAAAAAGAGCAAAAAGCCATACAAATCCAAAGACTTCAGTGTGTATCTCAAGGTAAAGGGAGTGTTCCCTGCATCCCAGAGGTTATAGGGCAGTGCAGTAAGGACAGACAGCAATCACCAAAGTTAAGGGAAGGATAAATTGCTCTTGGTCAAGGAAAAAATGCTGCTGAGTAGCAGCACAGTTCACAACAGAGTTATACTGTAGGGACAGGAGTACAGCTTTTAATTTTTGCTTTTCAACAGAAGAGTTACTTTTCAACACAGGGAAAAGCTGGGACAAATGATTCCATGACTTGCCACTCCAGAAGACAAAGTATGAAATACATTCAGAAATTAGTGTACCTCCAAAATTCATTCAAAGGGAAAGGAAAGCCTATTGCTATACAAAGTGGGAACATGATAAAAATTTTATTCCTAGCTTTTCTAACTATACAAACAGAATAATCTCAAGGAAAATAATTTTGTAGCACTGAGTATTAACTGGATAGACACAATCCATAGCTAAACCTGTTAGAAGCAACAAGTACCACCTTGCTTTAGATTATTAAGCATATTTTTAAAAATTATTATTTTGTGAACTCTTTAGGATTTCTGACACATCACAGTGAATTTAAGCCTCCTCTTTTCACCATGTAGACCCTCCTCAGGGGTGAGAGTGACCATTCAAGATGAGATTTTTTTTGGACCAAAGGAAGGTGACAGACACACTATGCCCACAGAACTCCTCCTAACCTCACACACTCTTTTTCTGATCTTCCCTGTGATAAATAAATGAGTTTTCTCAGATCAGGCAACTAAACAAGTATCAGCACTTAAGCAACTACAAGTTAAACACCCTCCCAAGCCTCCCCAGCAGGATTTGTTGTGTCACAAGTGCTTAACCACCCACCCAAAGACAAATGGGGAAATCAACAGCCAACCCCAAACTGCCAAATCATCATTTCCCTGACTGAGAAATAACTGAAAAATGATTAAAAAAAAAAAAAAAATTAAGCCCTTAGATCTCAAGTATCTCCTCACACAGTCATGGGTGCAGCAGGAGGAGTTGGGAGGTTTCTATTCCCAGCTGCTCAGGCTTGGGAAGCACAGGCAGGGCGAGGCAGCCCCAGGCTGTAATTCCACATGGACAAAGGCAGGAAGCTAAACAGAGCTGCACTCGGTCACCTGGAAGAGATTCAGATCAGCCAGGCTGCCGGGTTAACTATTTGTACACTACTCCTGCACCACTTCTGCAGCAGATTTCTGCTTCTCCCTGAGCGTTTTGTCCATTCACATTGCTTCTAATATCACCCCAGGAAAGTAACAATGAAAAAAAAAAACATTTGTTTCACCTATCCAGGCACAAGTTTGATTGTACATGCCAGGAATGCTGAAAGAAACCAGCTTCCAAACAAATTAATTTGCAGGGGGGAGGAACTTCTTTAAGTTCTAGAATCTGTAACTTGAATTGCTACCAGACAGCCTGAAAGCTCAGATGCAGTGGGAGCAAAAGGGATATAACTAAGCTTTTTTAGTTGGGTTGTTCTACCTTTTACCTGGCCAGTAGATAATTCCAAACACTGAATCCAAAAGCAAGAACCCCTCCCCAAAGCCAGAGTGCCTGATGGATTCATAGAATGGTTTGAGTGGGAAGGGACCCTAAAGCCCATCCAATCCCACCCCTGCCATGGGCAGGGACACCTTCCCCTATCCCAGGTTGCTCCAAGCCCTGTCCAGCCTGGCCTTGGACACTGCCAGGGAAGGAGCAGCCACAGCTTCTCTTAGTGCCAGGTCTAACCACCCTCACAAGGAAGAATTTACTCCATCTAAAATCTCCCTTCTTCAGCTTAAGGCCATTCCCTCTTGTCCTGTCACTTTCCTTTTTTTTTTTTTTTCTTTTTTTTTTTCCTAGAAGATACTATAAGAAGTCACAGAGCAGCTCGAGACAGCTTTTTGGCTACCATTTGTTTAATTAAATATTTGATCTAAGCTCAGTGTGATGGTGTCTTGGCAAATGATATTAACAAGTGAGGAATGAAATTTTCATTCTCATAACCCAAGTCTTCTCCACCAGAGCAGCACAGGAGGACTCCAGGTAGGATGTACAGCAATTCCTCATTCTCACAGAGAAGGATGGTAAAGGGAGAAGTCATTCAACTGCTGTTCAATGTAGAAAACTCCTAATTAGGTAGAATTATTGATGTGAAGATCAAAACATGTGAATGATTCCCTTTGACATCACACCTTGGTGCTCTGAGGTCTTCCCCACAGGCAGCATCCTCCAGTTACATTAAAAGGGATTATTCTTTCAGAGGGATGTTTCTGTGTTTCAGTGTTCTGCATGAAGTGGAAATCTGTTCTCTGCAGCTCACACAAATATCCCAAATTTGTGTCTGTAAATTCTGTGAGCACAAGCCTCCACACAATGATGTGGGAATTCAGTGCTGTAGCCCAGACAGTCAGACATGGCTGCATCCTGTACACAGCAAATTTCTGCCTCCACATCACACACAAATGAATCTAAAAATGCATCAGCTTGGTGTAACATTCCACATACTCAAAGATCTTCAAGTACACTAAAACTTCTTAGTTACACTACATAGTTAAAAAAGTATCCTTAAGCAACCAAACCCACAGTTTCATAAAGACTACTATACACCTAATAGAAATTTTAAAAAACTAATCAATAAAACATTGCAAAAGCTCTGTATTATGCCAGAGCACAGCTACAGAATCTGGTGAGAATGCTGAGCATAACCTTCACAGCTACTGTGCAATATTGGTCAGGTAGAAGCAGGCTCCATTTGATTTTCTCTGAGATAACAAGCAGAATAATAAGACAACAAATTTTTGGCATCACTTCCCAGTGATTGTTTTCAGCACATATTTCCATTTTTCAGCTAAATTCAATTCCTACACAGAAAGCCAAATTTGAGTGTACAAAGCAAAAAATACAGGTTCTGTAAGCTTTATGTCTGGATGTTTAAAATAATTCAAAAGACAGACAACTAAATTAGTACCCCAATAATAATCAGCATTACAGGGTGGACAAAGGTTATGTGAGGGTCAAATGTCAGCAACAGCTCCTTATCAGAGTGTCTCTTGCATTTCACAGAAAACCTTTAAAGACATAACTTTATTATTATATCATTGCTATTATTACTGCTTCAAAAGCTGAGATGATTTTCAGGCTGAAGCCCTGCAGAGGACAATGGGAGCCTGCTCTGAGCCTCCCTTACACCCAATGCCCTGCTGAACCCATCACACACACACACCAAATTATTATTTCTAGAGTGAAACTACACAGTATTACTTCTAGAGTGAAATCATTAACAAGCTGATGTGCTACAAGTAAAATCCTGGATATTTTCCCTATCTTCCTTATTAAAAAACATCACAACTAGCAGATTTTCCCTCTGCTTTAAAAAGATGAGAAAAATTTGGGAAAAAGATGAGAAACAGTAGGGAGATAAGAGAATTGAAAATTATCTAAATAACTATGCAAGAGACTTTAAATTCAAAGATCTCTTTTTTTATCCTCAAACAGGTACAGAAGAATTATTAAAGCAGATTTACAGCACTTGGCATGTGCCCCAGTGCTGAGTACCTGTGAAGTCACTGCTACACGTGCTGGTGACACCCATAAACCAGCTGAAACAATCCCAAAGAATCACCCTTGTAAAAACCCTGTTTGCAGGGAAAAGGATTCACCTGGGCATGGGCCACAGACACCTGAAGGAAAACCTGGCAGCTAGAAAATGTGCAATCACCTTCTTATGTTTGCAAAAAAGAAAAATCTTCCAATAAAAACAGATATACAGGAGAGAGAGCTCAAGGGAAAGGTCACCACAATAAATATTCATACTACAGAGAAATCTGAGTTTCTAGTCCCATTTGTATCCCAAGCAAAAGATCTGCACAAATCAGGAATTTGAAACACACACACCAGCATTTGCCTATTGTGCTCTATTTGCAACATAGTGCTACAGGTGGAAAACTGTGTGGACAAAGCTGGGAATAAAACTATAAATTGCCTTGGCTAGGAGAACAAATATTTATTCTATTTCAAAGGTAAAGGTAATAAAAATAAAGCTAAAAAGCCCATGTTGTCATTGATATCAAAGTTTTCCTTGTTTTATTGCATAAACAATTAAAATTATGAATTAGTACAAATCTGTAGGTTCATAATTGGCAATCTGAACAGACACAAAGATACTCAAAATCCCAACATATAATTCAATAAACATTTACCATATAAAAGATAAAGTTCAAGAGATTAAAATTAAAAAATTCCAGCTCTCTTAGTTTGAATGTAATCTTTTCCTGGCAAGAGTAGCACCTATGGAATTGGGGAGTCCCTCTAACCAAGGCACAGTACCCCTTTACGTACCAATAAACAGGAATTTTGGGATTCCAGCAAATGAGGAACATTATGAGTTTTGAAAAAGTACAGGAAACCTTCCCACAGACCAGCTTCAATTAATCATGCTCCAAATTTGAACTTCCAAACCTCCATCTCACCCACTGGAGTAATCCTATGGGAGCCCATGGGCAGGTAGTTAATGAAGAGGATTTTATGGTGTAAAGTCTCCCCATCTTTAGAGAGAATGTGTATGTACAGCCATACATATACACCTATAAAAATTCCTAAAAATGACAGGCAATGACAGCTAAAGGCTACACTGAGACCTGTGGTTACACTCATTCAGTACTGAGTAACTATGGCTTAGAATATTTTGCAAAATGACAATAATGGGAATGACTTACCGACAGGTTTGCACCAAAACAAGCATAAAATTAGAACAGTTTTTATTAGTGTCTTCACAAAATCTCATCCCTACCAAGACTTGCAACTGGACAAAATCTACCACCAGAAAAAAAAACAAAAAGAAAAAAAAAATCAAAACCCCCAATACCAAAACATAACCAAGACACCAAAAAAAAAACAAAACCAAAATAAAAATCCCTTAAACAAAATCACTTATGACCACAATAAAAAAAAAAAAAAAAAACCACAGGAAAAAGGAGATCAATACTTGGTTTTATCCAGATTATTCAGCAATTCTGAAATTTACTGGAAATTAAAGTGAAAGATGAGGGTAGATTGATATATTGCCCTATTCCATCCTAAGATAAAATATGGCAAGTACTGGGAATATAAAACATGTATTACTTTACTAATGAATACTTTAAAATTACAAAGTCTACACACAATAGATAACACAGGTTAGTAAACTTAAAGCTTAACCAGGTGGTGGATAGGTCAGAGAATATTCCATGACCCATGTTTTGTGCAAATTAAGTTTCATTAACTGCATAGATGATGATCAAAAATGCTCTGATGTAGTGCTTTACATTTAATAAATGTGTTTAAGCATCAGAAGGATTGTAAGTACACACAGAGAAGTACAGGTGGAGATTGAATTGCTCCCATTTTGCTTTCTTTCAGTCACATTGCAACATTCAGTTGAGCACTGCAGAGAGCTAAGGCCAGCAGCCTGACTCACTGGGAAAAGCCACTAACACTGGCATGCATCCTACAGCTGCCTGTGTTTGCTAAAACACAACAGAGAGACATGGAAGGATGAAAAAGAGTCCTGGCACACTCCCTTTGCTGAGCCAAAAGTGCTGCAAAAGCTGCTGGCTGCACTGTGTGGAAGCAGAATGATGCCCTGGGTTTTAGTTTTCATTTTTTTCAGAATCTCTGCTGCTTAGTGTGTAACTCTGAAACTTCATATTAGGTGTTAGTAAGTTCTCTTCACAGGGGAGTTTGATAAAACAATTCCTTTCTAGCTAGAGAATCAAGGACAATTAGTACCTAAAAAGCAGAAATATCAGTGAGGGAAAGGGGGCAAGCCAGGGGGCTGAGACTTCATAGCCTGGGGCTGTGGCTGGATAACTGACCCCAATATGTAAATGAACCAAAACTTTTAAAAGTGTAAAACTTGAGACCAGAAGGCACCTTGGATTTGATGTGGGTGTAGCTCCAGCCAAGTTCCTGCACTGCCCTTTCAATAAATCCCTATTTTGTTCCTTTTGCTCTGTCTAATCTCTGTTCCAGGTCAGCCTTTCCAGAACACAGCTGGAAACCCCTGTGGTTCTCCTACTGGAAAAGCACAGCCAGAAATGTTCGTAACTGTTTGTGTCCCCAGATCCCCACGGGGTGGGAGGCACAAGGCAAATGTGCAGGGGGACAATCAGACTCACAAAGTTCACACCTAGGTTTTATCTGCCCTAGCACAGCTCCTCAAATGCTGCTTTCTTACATGTGACAAAGATCTTCTCAATATTGCCATTTTTCCTAGGTCATTTCCCCTGTTTTCCATGGAGAGTGGTTCCCACAGCAGAGGTCACTGCTCAGGGTCTGCCAGGCTCTTGGCTCTAACACTTCATGAAAGGAAAACTTGTGTTCTCAGGAAATAAACAGAAATCAACACTGTAGCAAGAAAACAAAACAAACCCCAGGGAATAAGGCTGGAAGTGGCATTGCCAGGACTCAGGACACACCATGCTGCTCTCCAGTTCACCACTCCCCTCATGCTACCCAAAAATAATTGAGGGGGACAGAGCAGGGAAAGACATTCCTGTCTCACCTTCTCCTGCCACCTCAGGAGACAGCCAAGGGAGAAGAAGACAATTCCACTGCACTGAAATAACCCACACATGGTGCTTGAGCTCCCTGAGAAGGTCTGAGCTGCCACACTCCTTTAAGGGCACCTGGTTTTCTCTCCATCTCTACCAGAAAGGGGATCTGAAGCAAATGATGAAGAACCTTTGGTCACAGCTTTCTTGCTATAAAAAAAACCTCTATTTCAGAACCAAATTTTCTGCTCTTTTGTGTCTGTCTGGGAAACCTTGAACAAAACAACACAGCTCAGCATGCAAAGATATCCTCAGAAGCAATGGAGTTTTGGAAACCAAGTGAAGCACAGAAGGAAACCATGACAGCTCTATGCTGTCAGTCAGCCAGAGCACAGACAGAACCAACAGGGCACAGCAGCAGCTCTGAACTCTCAGTCTGTACATGAAAACTTCATCTAAACTGATCTGTACCAGGGTCAAAGCTCCCCTCACCTCCTCCTCACCTGTGGATCCACACAACTTGCCCTAAGGTAGGAGACTGAAATCCTAGTCACTACCATTCCTTTGGAAAACAGAAGGGGCACTACATTAAGGATCTTACTGCTCTCTTTACAAAAATAAGAGAATCCCTGAGAGTTAGAACTGCCAAGAAAAGATCCACACAGTTAAAAATACAGGAAGAAAAACACTGAAGATGCCTTTTCAAACTAACTATGGTGCAAGAAGGCAAATTGGCAAGCCTGTACATTGAAAATACAGGCAGCTTTTTTCCAAGGTCTTTTGAAAACTAGGAGAATTTAGTTGGATTTATTCCCTGTTCTAACACATTTAAAGGAATGCTTGTGATTGAGGCACAGGCACAGGACATGAAACAGAGGCAGACACAGTTATATGTAATAGCTGAATCCTGATTCTCTTTTCAAAAGATCAAAGATATCAACAGCCTTTCTCTACATCTTTATCTATACACTTGTCCCTGATGTTACCACCTGTTATAGAGTTTGCAGACAGAATTCTATCTTTTCGTTGATTTTCTTTTTCTTCCTTAGGTTACATAAAGTAGTTCATTCTGGGAAGAAATGAGACAAATCACCTAAAAACTCATTTAAAGGAACCAGCTCTCTACACCACTGCAGACCTCCTTCAACTCCTGTTTCAAAATATCACACCACACACCCACAACATCTCCACAGGCCTGAATAAAGTTCCACAAAGAGCCAGAACACACATTCAACAAGAAAGAAATAAAATCAAAGTAATATATATAGCAAAAAAAACCAGAGCACCTTGTTGTGCATTACTGGAGGTCTGAGCTAATATTTTGTTCTAAATGTGCTTTGTCTTCCTGTGCTGCTGGAAAGGGACAGGTTTCCCACAAGACAACACACATTTCACTCAAACACAAGATAAAAGCAAGCACTGTGCACAATAGTTATCCCTTGGTAAAACTAACCTGGAAGAAATGGGTGACTAAAGGAGGTTTTACCTCCTCGAGTTCTGCCTCATGTTGAAAAGTATCCCATTGAAGCTTTAGTTAGCAGAATTTTGAGAAATAATAGTATTTTTAAATGTTTGAGTAAACAATGAAGGTCTTTAATGATATACCAAGACCATATTTAAACTAGTAGCAATAATATTGACCATAAAGTTATGTTTGTAACTAAGCTGCTTCTTTTGGAGGCAACTGTATCAGCACTGCATTTTCTCTGCAGAGGACTGAAAACTGGGCAGAAAGGAAACCCAAAACTAAGTGGCTGAAAAGATCATCCTTTCCATCACAAAATTTAGGTCAGGTGTTATGGATTTCCCATCCTTGCTTGCATGTAGTCTAAAAAAATGCTCTTATGCTCTTACAAGCTCAAGCTCAGAATTTCACTCCCACAATCCATGGTAGTTGGGAAGGACATTTTGCAACTTTTGTTGTTTCACCTCAATAAATGTTGCTAAATTAAATGTGACCAGTTAAGCAACAATTCAGTTGTCTTTTCCATTACACCTCCAAACTTACAACTCAAGTCTCACATCAGTCACCTGTCTAAAAGGATTTACAAAAGCCCTGAAGCTCTGTTGTCTATAGCATTTACCTCTCCTAAAAACTCAACTTCTCAGAAAAATTACAGTATTTTTCTGAATACAGTCCATATTAAAAAAAAAAAAAAAAAAGTTAAAGCTAACACCAAGGTTTACCACCAGCTGTCCTCCACAGATATAGGACACTTTTCTGAATCAATTTATGAGTATTTTTATGCAGAGTGATTAATAAGGAAAAAGGAAATGTGATGGGGATTAAGTGCTTTTACAGTCTGTCTCCAAACTTCTGCAAAACTGCTGAAGAACCTGGAAGTCAGCAAATAAGCTTGTCTTCATGAGAAGTTTGGAAACTGCTATTTCTATTTGGTTGTATGCACATTCCCTCTTCCAAACTACCTTGCAAAGGTAGGTAGGTATAGGATATTTGTTCTTCAAAGCATACCACAGATGTGTTGCATAGGTTGGTATTTTAAAACTGTCCTTCAGAGATGATTTGAAGATTGTTTGGGTTTTTTTGATTATGGAAACAAAAACCCAAAATGAGGATCTTGCTACAGCGCAGGAAAACAGGCAATTTAGTGGATGCAGCTGCTGGTTAACAAGCATGTGCAAAAGTAACTGTTTTATTTGGATTTTGGAGGAACAGCATATTATATGAGACTCTCACAGATATGTTTACAGCCGAAGAAATCCTTCAGTAAACTGTAAGTTGTGATGTCTGCATGAGCCAGTTGATACTTAAAATTCTCCAATATTAGTGTTTTTTTGCTCAATGTAGTATTTTCCATTAAATATTTCCATTTAACATTGTAGTCTATGATAACCCATTCTTGACGTAGTGTGATGCACAGAAACGCAGCACCAAATGCCTTGAGTAACATAGAATTGGCACACAAATTTAAAAAAAATTTAAAAATCAACCATGTTATGTGATTTAAAATCCAACCACTGGACTGATAAGCCTGAAAAGCATGAGGGATCCATGACAAAAATCAAGACAAATCAGTTGATTTGTGACTTCTCTGTCCAGTCTTCTTGCGTGAGATTTTTTAAATTATTCTGAAAGTCAAAGGCGTAGCTGTCCCCCGCGGTTTGAGCAAAGGGGTTGCTAAAGAACAGGTTGACATCCAGAGGTGCAGCTGTTCCTGAGTCCCAGGAGTCAGTGTCTGTGCTGCTGGAGTCCTCAGTGGTGGTGGGAGGGCAGCTGAGCTGCTCCAGCTGGTCGATGATGTCCGTGAACTGGAAGGCGGAGCTGGACTCGGAGCGCACGGAGCAGGCGGGGAAGTTGAGCATGGAGCTGGCCTCGGAGTGGTTGGCAGAGCCGTAGGTGTGCAGGGAGCAGGTGCCATTCAGAGGCAGGTTGTTGAGGGAGCTGCTCTCAGAGCGGTTGTTGATCAGGGAGCTGGTTTCTGAGGGGCTCAGCAGGCTCTGCATTCTGCTCGCCTGGGCTTTCACCTCAAACAGCTCCGAGGTATCTGAGGGCCTCTCGTTGCCGTTGAAATCGCTGCCTTCTTCAAATTCAAACTCCTCTTCCATGTTCATATCCACAGCCTCTGTTGAGTACCTGTCAGGGCTCGACTGAGCAGAGACTGTGTTTTGCTGGAGGGCATCTGCAGTCAAACCTGCTGACTCAGAACTCTTTAATTCTAACCCACTGTACACATAGGAAAATGCCTCAGAGCCCCCAGCAAAAAAGGACATTTCTGCTGGGTCGTCATCAATAAACTCCTCTGACACCTGTAACTGAGAATTTGTCAGTGTGAAAAGAGGGGCACCTCGGCTGCCACGCTGCTGCTCTTTTTCAGCAATGAATACACCTGTGGTAAAGTCATCCTCATCATTGTCATTTTTACAACCAGCAACCCTGCTCTCCTTACTACTCCTCTCTACATCTACGTCTACACCGCAACCACTCTCAACAACAGGACAAGACGGGTCACAGTTTCCTGCAACACTACCAAACCCAACACCTTGGAGCACGGGAGATCCAGGCTGCTGCATCAGCTTCCTCCCCGCTTCTTCCACTGGTGCTGCAGTGCCTTTGTCTGGATTCCTGGTGTAGGATGCTCTGGGCTCCAAGGAAAAAGGGCTGGGTTCAGCAAACATGGGCAGGATAGAAGCAGGACTGGTCAAGGAGTGACCCGAGTGGAAGGGGGCAGCTGTTGAGGCAGGAGACCCTGGAGTTCTCAAGCCCTCAGTGAATGGGGCACTCTAAAAGGGGGAGAAAAAAAAAGCAGAAACACAACAGATAAAAAGGTTTTTGCCATACATAAAAACAAATGCAACATCCAGTTGCATCCATGTGTAAAAGGAATATAAACTTCACAGGAGCTCACTTTGTAGCAGATACTGTACATAACCTGATCCAGCAGCCCATATAAAAAGCAAGATTTTTTTCCTTAATTCTGATAACTGGATGGAAAGTTAAAAGTATATATTTTATTATATTTTATAGCTGAACAAGCATCTCCAAAGAAAAACAACAAAATGACAGTGAAATTCTGTGATGTTTCCTTAACCTCTCTGATGTAATACAAGAGCATTCAGTGAAATTATTGTTTCATGCTGTGTCCTGCAGAAGGCATCTTAGAACAGCTTTGAGACTGTCAGAGAGCAGTCAGAGAATACCTGGAGATCAACTAATCCTCTGAAATAACAACATACTAGAAAGTCCAACACTTCTTTTCAGTTCAGTGGAACTTTGAGTGAAATATTACTCACTTCACACTCCACTGGCTACAACTGTCAAATCAGCAACACCAACAAAAAGAACTCTGCAGCCAGTCAAAGAGCAAACAGTGGCAGCAATTCTGGTGAGTTCACTCTTTCACTATCACCTCAGAAAGTTGTTTGTCCATGCCCTTGACCACAACTCCAAGAGTGCTGCAGAACTGACCTGCTTTGGCACGTCTGTGTTCGAGGTGCGAGTGGATGCTCTGACCTTGCTGTGCCTCCTGTGGAACAGAGCAGACTGTCAGCATCCAAGACATGCATCAGCCTCACTCCTTCCCCCAGCACTTATAGACATGCCAGTAGCCAACAGAAATATCTCAACCTCTATTTTATTGTGTTTTGCTAATAACTAGTTCAAATTTTAAAAGGTAAAGAGTTGTAAGTTAAATGATGCAAGAGCAAGAAATGCGCAAAAATGGAATAAAGCCAGATCCAGATAATTCACAGAATCAGAGAATCATTAAGATTGGAAAAGGCCTCAAACACCATCAAGTCCAACTGTTCCCCAAACACTAACCCATGTCCCCAAGTGCTTTATCACTACATTTTTCAAACATCTCCATGGATAGTGACTCCAACACTTCCCTGGGCAGCCTGTGCCAGTGCCTGCCCACCCTTTTAGTGAAGAAATTCTTCCCAGTATCCAACCTAAACTTCTCATGGCACACCTTGAAGCCATTTCCTCTTGTCCTGTCATTTGCTACCTGGGAGAAGAGACCAACCCCCTCTTGGATGGGGCTCTCTTGGTACCACTGAAGGAGACTTCAGGAACAGTTTGGGGCTGAATACTAAACAGCACATTGTAGTTTAACTCTGTTCTTTGCCATCATTATTATAAACATCTACAGAAGAATGGCTTCAGAACCAGAATGAGCTAATCTGCAACAATTGTACAAATTTTCACTAGTTCAGTCAACCATACAAAATGTTAGACTCCAAAAAGTGGTATCCTGCATGACACTCATGGTTAAATTCATTCTATGTCAATAATTAAATAGAAAATCAATATTCCAAATAGAAAAGGTGCTCAACTGGAGTCTGAGACATGAAAAATATTTATTAATAGTAGATTAATGCAAATTTTTTAAAATTACTATTAAATCCCTATAATCTTTTGGATTAGGAGTAAGAGTTTCCCATATGTAGTTTGGATTAGTATTTGGAGTAGGAGGAGTTTTCCCTCGTGTAGACTGAACAGCTTTAGAGTCAAGTAAGGAAAAAAACCAATTTTATCATGAAAATGCATGTTCTTAATTTATATATTTATGTGTTTAGAAACAACTGAGTATTTAAGGCCACAGTTTCAAACCTGCAGATCCCAAGTTCCATTATGTGCTCTGCCACTGGCTGATTGCAGCTACAGTGGCACAGACAAATCCTCATTAACATCAAGGAATCTTCAGCATGTGCTGAACTTTCAGACAGCTAAGCCACACATTGTCCACAGACATCAAAACATGGTGCCCAAACTTTCCTAAGCTTCTTCTATCACCACAAAATACTAAATTTTTTACATTTTAGTTTAGCTACCTTAAATTTGATAATGAGTCTGCCTCCAAGCAGCATTAAAACACTGAAATATAGGCAATAAGGGCACTATGAAAGTTTCAGCTATCTTTTGACAAAGCTATTTATTTCATCTTACCTTTCATATGGGGTTCTCTTCATCCCACTGTCCTTAATATAATCCACTAGCTGCTTCTGTGTTCTTCCACTGTGAACCCACAGAAGTACAAAGGTTATCAAACACAGGGGAGGGGCTTTAGAGATGGAATGTCTTTAGAATACTTTTTCCTTTTGATCTCATTTTCTAAAACACAATGAGTGTGTTGTGTTTCTCCCTACCTGTATCTGAAAGATGACCCTCTGGAGAAGAACACTGCTTTAGCCTTTGGCTTTGGCTGGTCAAAGAGCCTAAAGAATGTGTGATACTCAACACAGATTTTCCAGAAGTTTTTACACTCATCCCTACTTCCCAAAAGAAACTCCAATGTATCTTGATATGGGCCCTGGGGAAAAAAAAAATAAAATAAAATAGAAGTTTCAGTAGCACTTAAAATGACAGTAAGGAGAAAAGGAAGGCACAAAAGTGTGCCACCAAAAAAGCTGAACTCCAGCAAGACATAGGATTTTGCTAAGTCACTTCTCATCTTCCATAAAAGTGTGAGTGGTTCTGAATGTCATTAAAAATTATTTCATAGCTGTCAAAAGTTTTTGTTTACCTTGAAACTATGTGTTTAAAAAGCACTTGACTTTAGAAAAATGCTCAATATAACCCACCTTTAGAAATTTGAAAGAAATAGAATTATTGAAATGAAATGGTAGCTATTTCAAAATACTATTCCTTTTTTAGAAGTTGTGATGCTTGTCTCCTGGAAATTTAGACAAAACTGGAAAATACTGCATATGTCACAGCATAGTTATCACATGAAATTTCTGAGGGTTTCTTGGTAAGACACATTGCTACATAAGCAGACAGTGTGTCCTGTTTCAGGTATCCTTGATACATGAATTATATTATGCCCAAAGTTGTTTTTTCACTCTATTTTAATATAAATTAAACACTGAATGCAATCTAGTCATCCAGCATGGAAGCAACAATTTCAATGACATCTGCAATCAAAAACATCTACTGTAAATCAGTATAAAGTATAAAAAATAATACTTGTGCTACAGAGGTGTATAGAAAAGATGAAGCAAAAGTAATCACACCATCCTTAAAATTAAGCTACAACAATATAGTTTCAGCCACCTATTCCTCCATGAAGTGTATCAGATAATTCTCATTTGAACTAAGAAAGTGGATGGAACTTTTTCAAAATAGAAGTACTGAAACAGGATGCACCAAATACTTGGGTCCAGTAATATTTTTCTGTCTTACATTTATACATGTGCAAGCTTGTGTCAAGGATAAGCTGAGACTGAAACACAAACTCTAAAGATCCTAAGCTGTGGAGTGAGAAAGGAAAGATTTACACTCTGATGCAGCCAAGCCTGCCCACTGAGACTGTTTTATAAAATCACATACTCCAGAAATATTCATTATAAATTGAAGCATAGGGATTTTTTCCCAATATTGACCAGTCTATATTACAGTAAAAGTTACACAGACCTCTGGGTGGAGCTTAATAAGGAATCTTTTCCTCTTGAAGCTCAGCTTACGGACCTTGGACCAGTTGAAGGTATTGATTTTCGTGTTACCCTGAATTAAAATGAGAATGATCAAATGTTAGCAGAAGTTTCAGAAAAGCAGAGTACCAAACAAAATTCTGTTGTGGGTATGTAGACACATCCAGCTGGATTTGTAGTTCTGGTGACAATATTCCCTTGAACAAGAGAGGGGAATTGCAGGACTGCAGTGGCTGATGCACCTCCAAAAGAAGCTGCCCCACATTAACCAAAGAACAGGTAAGATACAGCTGAGCACCTAAATGGAAATATTTCAGTCAATCAGCTGCATCTGTGTTTTGGGGAGAGGAAAACCCTATCATTGAATTCATAAACAGGATTCTGACATAGTGACACTAATTGGTCCCTCCAACACTAATGCCCCCAATCAATCAGCATTCCTATACAATAAGAGCAACAATATCCCAGCAAAAATCCACTGGAATATTAAAAGAAGAGAAATCAAACCAAAATTCCAAGATGACAGACCCAGAGCTGTTCCAAATGAATTGATGATTTTCTCTGATCACACACAACTTCAAACAAAGCTTCTCTATTTTACTGTCACTTGGTTTTGATGCTCTGCACAAGAACAAGCTGCACCAAACACTGTTTTGGGGGCTTAAATGACACGCCTTGACCATAGAACATGTTAAATTTTCAAGACATCAGAGACACCTGATTTTAAAATGAGAGATTTAGTCCAAGACATGCTAAAGGACAGACAGTCTGCCATCCCTGCCATACCTGGAACACCAGCACACCCATGTGTGAAACTGCCAGATTGATTTTGGTGCCCTCACGGTCAGAGGCAAGGTGGAATCTGATGCCATACATCTCCAGTTTCCGGGCAATTTCAAGCACTTGAAAGTCAGATTCAGCAGGAGTTTGACCCCTATAATGAGGAAAAAAAATAAAGTTTTAAGAACAGTCTGATTCTA
Source organism: Erithacus rubecula (assembly GCF_903797595.1). Taxonomy (NCBI): domain Eukaryota; kingdom Metazoa; phylum Chordata; class Aves; order Passeriformes; family Muscicapidae; genus Erithacus; species Erithacus rubecula. The sequence goes on from NC_136663.1 coordinate 20,721,870, forward strand.
GTCTGAACTCTGGCACTAAGTGAGAATTTTCTGTCTCATCTAGTTAGGGAGTTTCACTCCAAGTCATGAGTTATACTGAAAGTTCTGTCATGACACATCTGGTGGCCAAAGTCAAGTACATCCCAAGACAGATGCTGAGAAATTAATTAGCTCAGAGTTTTTTTACTTGAGAAACCATCAAGTTGAACAAATCCAAATTCAATCCATAATGCTCCTCCTCCTGCTTGCTTGTGTACATATTAGCATTAACTAAGATAAGGAGAGCTCATAGAGTTGCACAGCCAGCAAAACACAAACAATGCAAATATTGCAACAGAATGACCCTTTTCAGGTCAGCTTTTGAGACCTCTAAATTATTACTCTATTACTACCAGGTGCAACAGATTCCCCCAGCCCTCCCTACGAAGGAATCCAGAAAAGGATCTTTAAAATGAAACCTCATCTGCTGTCAAAATTACTCTAAAAACAAGAGGAAGCTGTACAAGGAGCAACTGCTCTGTAAGTGTGCACAAGGTCCAAAACAGCAACACAGAGACTGTTCATGACTCTGGCAACCACCTGTCAAAGTTTCAGCCCTCACTGACTGCTCCCCAAGTTAGCTGGCATCAAACCACTAACATTTTGCTCTCCTAAATGAAAACAGTCTTTTTTTTCCCCTCAATCCCCCTAGATTTTTTTTTTCCATGAGAGGGTGTATATTAGATTGTAGGGCATTTTCAGTGGGTACTTGTACTGACAAGAGCTTTTCCCTATAAGTTCATGAGTCCTGACAAGGAGTTAAAGATCTCCAAGAATGAGCAAATGGTGCTGTGGAAATGAAGGAGTTCTTAAAATCATAGAATTATAAAATCATTAAGGCTGAAAAAGACATTTGAGACAATCAAGCCCAATTATTGCTACTGATCATGCCCCAGTTACACTACAAAGTAAAAGTCTTTATCACAAACATAAACATGTCACCCAAGGAGGTTTCTGAATTACAAATACCCTGCATGAAAACACTACAGCCATGTTTTAGGCATGATATGATCCAGCAGCACTAGGAAAAAGGGGAGAACCTTCTCCTGTGCTAACCCCAAGGAAACCCTACTGCAGAGCTGCCTCCAGGTCTGGGGTCCCCAGCATAATTGGATACTCCATAAAATGAAGTAAGACCAGAGGAGGGCACAGAGATGCTCCAAGGGTGAAGCCCCTCTGCTCTGGAGACAGGCAGAGAGCTGAAGGTGTGCATCTGGAGAAGAGAAGGCTCTGGGGAGACTTCATTGTGGCCTTTCAGCTCTTAACAAGGGCTTTTAAAAAAGAGGGAGAGGGACTTTTTACATGGACAGGTGATAGGACATGGGGGAATGGTTTTAAACTAAAAGAGAGGAGATTAAGATTACATTAGGAGAAATTATTTCCTGTGAGGGAGGTGAAGTCCTGGAGAAGACACTTCCCATCCCTGGAAGTGTCCAAAACCAGGTTGGACAGGGCTTGGAGCAGCCTGGGATAGTGAAAGCTGTCCCTGCCCATGGTAACAGGTCAAAGTGAGATTAACTTTAAGGTCCCTTCCATCCCAAAGCACTCTGGAATTCTGTGAAACACCAGCAGCACAGGACCTGCTGGGGCATTCAGAGCAATGAGGCTGCATCAGCCACAGCTGGATAAACTGACCCTCTACTGACAATGCTTAAAAATAATAAATAGCAAATTATTTATATGTGCAAGTTCACTAGGATAAATGTAATGATACAAGGAAGACACAGGTGCTAAAAAATTATTATTCCATTTATAAATAAACAGTGCTGAAACCAGATTTGATTTCTGCACACACAGACTAAGCAAATTTAGAGGCCTTTTTTTCCAAGAAGAAAATGGCTTTCCTTCCATAAATCTGCATTTCATTTTATTAAAACAGATGATAAACTATTTTTAGCATTACCTATTTTTGTGTACTGTGCAGTGCCAACCACAACATTGGTTCTAAATAAATTCCCCTGCTCCCTTGACTGGCTTTTCTAGTCATACTCCTTAAAAATAACTCCTTCTACCTACCTAGAAGTATGTGTTAGATTAAACAATTGCTTAGCACCTTATAGATTTTTTAAAATACAAACAGAGAATATTGAAGTGAATGATTATTACATTTGAATTTAACAGAACTAAGGATGATGACAATACATATTCCCTCCAAGTAGGAACTGTCTCTGCAATTCAGAATACAATTATGAAACTTATTTCATATGCTACAGTTTTAAAAATAGAAATTGTTAGAAAAAGCAATGCCTCACTAACATTTACTAAAATTCTCTTGAATGTAAAAAACACATCTACACAAAATGCCCTGAGAAAGTAAGCCTGAATGCACACACATTTGATAACAGCATTTCAGCAGTGTTCATTCTGGAGGGGACAACAAAGAATCTAAAACACTACAGCAGGAAATCACAAATTTATTTGGCCAGCTGCAGAAGTCAGGGATTCAGTGACATTCCTGACTTTACAAGCTCAGTCCATAATCCACCCTTATCCAAATGTCAGTATGATGTGACCACGTCATATAAAGGGAAAAACATAAGAGGCACAAAAACCCGAGTTCAAATGGAAACAGAAATGCCAAATTACAGAGTCTTGTAGCTGCATTTCTACCAGTGTTACTACTACTTGTACTAGTTATGTCAAAGAACTTCAACTGGTAAAGCAGATTTCCTTCACTGAAATGAGTAACACTGGAGTAAGTGCTTTTAATATTTGCTTTAACTGTTGTTTCCATTTCCACCACAGATTCCTTAACTGCCTCAAAAAAGCTGGTGTACCATGGCTCCTATTTATTAAAACTATACAAAATAGGTAGGTCATAAATTCTGCTTTTGGCCAGGGCTTCCTGAGTTACACTCTGAGAGCACTGTGTGTAACTCCCACCCACGCTAATTCCTGCTGTAATTCTTCTGAAAACAGCGACATTAAGAATGAAAGCAGGGCTTTGTCTTTTAAAGAGGGTGCTGAGGCTTGGGAAGGAGGCTTGGAAGAGAAGGAAGGCAAAACCAAAAAAATGGCAACTAGAAAATTGGAGGTCTATAATACTAAAAATTTCTCATGAACAGTCTGGTGTAACTGATGTAGAACCACTGACTGTTATTTCGTGTATTTTCAGGGATTTGATATATTCCAAAGCACAGCACAGGAAAAAAAAAATTTAAAAAATTAAAAAATTAAAATGAGATACCAGGCAATTTTGAGAGTGTTCACTTGCACACAGCCTGCCTGTAGCCACCAGAGAAGGCTGAGCTGGTATGGAGGAGCTGGAGCAGAACCAAGCAGCTCTGACTGTTCCACAGATGGGTACAAAGAGAGGCAGTTGCAGAAATTGCCCTCAGATGCTGCCTGCAGGCTTAGCTGCACAGCCCAGCCCCAAAACAATCTGCTCTAATTTTGTTCAGCCATTAAGCAGATAAATCGACTTAATCTTCCCCAGGTCAATGGACAAACACTAATATCAGTATTTCCAGCAAAAACTGCTGTCAGTGCAGTAGGTGTTAGTGTAGAGGGTCTTTACAACCATCCAGCTACACAAATACTGGTTGTGACACAATATTGGTCATTCAAAAATTAGAGTCCATACAAAAAAATTTGTCAAAATAAATGCTGTCAAGTGTTAGGTGATTTACAAAGCATTTAAACCCAGTGATTAATAGAGAACTTTAAAGATGAAGTGTCAAGTTAGAGGTTTTTTTCCAATTTACATGCAATTTAAACAATTGAAATTCATGGACACTAAGCTAACAAGCTGTGAAAGGATGTGAGGGATAACAGTAAATGTCAATAGAAATCTAGTAAATCTTCTTCTTCCCTGATTTATGTATGTACAAACAAAGAAACCACAGACATGTGAATGCAGGAAAAATGTGTCATGTTGAATCCTGCACTCAGCTCACAGCAAGTATTCTCCTACTCACAGAAAGACAGAATACATTTTATTTTGAGTGTCTGGGTGTCAGGAATTAACTGCATCAGCACCAATACACCATCTATAAAATATACATCTTTCATTTTTAATAAACTACATAAATAAAGTAAATTAACTCAGGCTCTTGCTGAAGCAATAACTAATGTGTCACACCAAAAATATAACTCATAATTTGCAAAGTATAGAAACCACATTCCTATTATTTTTGAAAGTAAAAGAAATTATTTACAAATGTAAAAGGAAAAAGTATCTTTAACAGAAAACAAGCATTCAATTGCTATCTTTCCAATTACAATATTTTCCATTTAAAGAATGGATTGGATACACAAGCTATGTTTTATTGAGGGTGATGGTGTCCTACCACTTCTAATAACTATAGTGAAGCAATTAAAAAAAATAAATTAAAAAAAAAAAGAGCCACAGAAACAATCTGACAACCTGGAAGAGATAAGCCATCCTGTCAGGAATAGGTTTCTTTTCCTGGATATCTGGTTTGTACAAGAAATCTCTGTCAGGAGCAATAAGCAGTAGAAGAATCATGGAATGCCAGGATGGTTTGGGTGGGAAGGGACCTTAAAGATCACCCAGCCCCCACTGCTGCCATGGGCAAGAACACCTTCCATTATCCCACACTGCTCCAAGCCCCATCCAACCTGGCCTCAAAAATATTAGTCTGTTAAAGGTAAGTGGGGAAATAGTAAGGTAAATTAAAGGAAATTAAAAATTAAAATAAATCTTAAAAGGCAAAATATGAGACACCAGGACAATATGAGAGAGAAGCATTTTTGTCTGTCCAACTGCACTGTGCATCACAAGGAAAAGCCAAATGCCCAGGTCCCTGTTCCTGCCTGCTCCTTGGAACAGAAATGAGGAAAAAATGGGTCTACACTGAGAACTCAGCACCCTCCTCAATTGCTGAAGATGGGAAAGGGTAGAAAATACTCCCTGATGAAGGGAGAAGGGAAGGGATGTGTGCTAGTTTGGGCTGGGGTTAATTTTCTTCACTGGTACTGAGGTTTCTACCTGAGCTGGGAACATGCTGATAACCCAGGGGTGTTTTCCTTATTGCCCAGCAAAGCTCCAAGGCCTTTCCTGCTCCACACACAGCTCCAGGGACAGGAGCAAGGACTCAGGAGGGGGCATGGCCAGGACAGCTGATCCCAGCTGACCCCAAGGATATCCCATCCCATATGGCCTGGTGCTCAGCATATAAAGCTGGGGGAAGGAGCAGGAAGGAGGGACATTTGGAGTGATGGTGCTTGTTTTCTCAAATCACTGTTACCCATGATGGGATCCTGCTTTCCTCAACACCTGCCTGCCAGTGGGAAGTAAGGAATGAACTCCTGGTTTTGTTTTGCATGGCTGTGTAGTTTTTGCTTCACCTATTTAAACTGTTTGTACCTCAAGCCATGAATTTTCCCACTTTCACCCTTCCAAATCTCTCCCCCCAACTCACCAAGGATGAGCTAGCAGCAGCATAGGGCTGAGCTAGGGTTAAACCAGGGAAGCCACAGCTAATTTTAACACTGCACTGCTTGCAAGATGACATCTCTCTAACAAAATTGTTTCCAAAGGCACAGGGGAAATATGAAATACACCTTCAATGCTAACATTCAAAGGTAACCTTGTCTAATTTCATGTCTCAGCTGTTAATCTGAACTTGACTTGCATGTACACCTCTATAACACTGATTTAAAATAAGATTTACAATCATTTTAATAATATGGCTGCATTAAATGCAATTCTCATTAAACTAATTTTGAAAAGTACACTTATGCAAGAAGGAATCTTTACCTATTAACCTTCCTCTGACTCCTTCCTGACAGGCAAAAACACAAACTTTCCTTGTAACCAGTGATTAGAAGTAACTTGTTTAAAAAAAAATGCTCAAATCCTTTTAACAAAACTACCAGTCCCTGTCTCAGAAGACAGTCACAACCTGTCCATCAAGAGAAGCAAACCAGGAAAATTCCCCACAAGCAGATCTAAAAATGCAACATTTCACCCCAAATTTGAGAGCCATCAGCCTACCCTGCATGGTGTCATCAAAACCTTGCATGACACATTTGCAGCTGCAGACTCCACAGTACCTTGCAGTAGTATCACAATGTCACTACAAGTTTTGTGAAAAGGATGCTATTCCTTTTAATTTGCTTTCAAATTACTAATTATTTCAGCATTTTTCTTTAGACAAGAGAAAAACAATTAAAGCTCCTCCAGCTACTTCTCCCAAGGTGAGGAATCCTACCATATATTTTAATTAATTTCAATGTTATTTTAAATTACTTAAAAACGTTTCTTTTGTTTCTTCATTTCCACATGCACCTCAAGTGTTCAAAAGCAGAAAAAAGTAACCACCTGGTTTCATGAAGAATCAACAAAGTTGAAATTTCATCATTAGCAATAATTTCAGAATAAGTTAAAATGACTGATCATAAACAGCAATCAGTTCATTACTGAAATTCTCAGAAACTAATTTTCCAATATTACAGGATGTGCTTTTAAACACAGATGCTGCCCTGAAAAAACTTTGTTCTGTCTTGAAAGGAAATCAGCAACAATCCACAAGTTCACCCACAGAGAGCAAAGGAAAATCTAAGTTTGAATTAAAACACAGAATCATGCTCAATAAAATGTGTGTGTGGACAGTCACCATTTATAAAAGAACTTCAAAATGCTAAATCCTAACATGCAAGGTCTTGAAAATTACAGAAAAATAAGTTCCTGCAGTTCCTGACTCCATGTTGGAACTAATTTAATATTTGTGGTGGAATTTCTTTGTCACCAATAATCTTCCCTTATTTAAAAAGTACCCAGCTGTAAAATAAGGTATTGCATGAATTCTGATGGAAGTTATTTCTTCTCCACTCCCTCCATCTCCCTTATGTTTAATGTGCAAAAAAATAATACAATGCAATTGATTTCTAATTATTTAGACAAAAGTAAGAGTTCTGCATATGCTGGCAAAACAGAATAGAAATTCTGAAGAATTATTTTACCTAAACCCATTATTACATGTAAACTTTCTTTAGCAGATTATTAAAGGCACACTGCAAAAATCACTTGAGAAAAAAACTACAGCCCAACAACTCCATCTTGATTATGTAACTATCACTACACATAACTTTTCTTGCTCAAGGTAAATGGTGTTTAATTTACACATTCTTAACGTCACCCTGTCACGCAGCTGCTCAGCCTCCCCCAGGCAAGCCCATCTGCTGCCCAGGGGTTATCTTAGTGGTTTACATTAATCCTCACTTACACATGCTTCCTGTGGAACTCCAGGATCTTTCCTTCAAGTTTTTCCTGGTTTGGCAAATATTGGTTTGTTTTAAGGTGTTCTCGATCTTCTGTTTCATCAAAATCCCCTATTTCAGCTAGGGCAGAAAACAAAGCAATGTTAGGATAAGAAGAAACAATGGAAAAGGAACAATGACAGAAAATACTTGTAAGGAATTAGGCCACAAGAGCCTTTAAGTAATTCAAATTTGTGCATGATGATTTGTATGCAGCTTCATTTTACTAAACTCACATTTATCCCAAGATGACTTCCTGGGGATTACAGCAATATTTGAACATTGTCTGAAAAATTTAGACTTTTTAAGAGTGCAAGATGTGAGACTTGAAGACCTGTGAGGTGTTCTGAACATTTCTTCCTTATATAAACCTTATACCAAATAGTATATTTCAATTTTTTTTTTTACTATATATATGTAAAATAGTAATAGACAAGGCTACTCAGAAGATGGCAAATTACATCTGGAATTTCAGTTTCCTCTTCACATATCCATGTCTTTCAGATGCAATGCTGTGAACTTAAGAAGATTTACAGAAGAAAAAAGCATTATTGTAAAGTGCAGAACAGCTTCCACCTGATACAACACAAAATAATCAGAAGCCTTTAGCTTGGAATAAGCCAAAAGCATAAGGCAGGCAGAACATGTGGCAAATGTACATAAAAATTGCAAGTTGAATAAATTGATTTTAAGGAGTAATTTACTTTTTCTGATAATAAAAAATGAAGCTGCAATATTAAATTCAAAACCCAAAGGTTTCAAAAGGTAAAACTACATATGATGTCCTAAAAACTATAGAATTGCTATATGCTTGCTCTGTGTCTAAGGGCATCTGCCATCAACTACTGTCAGAGAAAGGAATAGGCTTGTTCTTAACAAGAACATAGCAAATCCTGTTTAAAATCTAGCCAGCACATGAAAGAACGAGTAAAAAACCTGAAAGATGCTTTTGTAAAATAATTTCTGTTGAAAATAAACCTGTTCTTTCTCTTTCCAGAAGAGCAGAATCAGGCTAAGCAAGGCCTAACAATGAGATTCACTCATCTGCTCCACAGTGCTGGGAAATCATGAGCAGGTTTTAATGGTATCACACACAAGATAGATTTTCTCTGCCAATAAAATCACCAGAAGTAATACTATTGTAAGTGTATTATTATATTGCATTGCAGAATTAGACAACTAACAACTGCTTAGCAGTGCACATGTGAAGAAGCATCATTGATCAGCTTTTGCTTCCAGCCACCTGCAGGTCAGGTTTGCAGCCCTGTGAACACTTCAGCTGCTGCTCCAGCAATCTGCTGTCTGAACTCACTCAAGGTTTCCAACTTCCTTGTCTCAAAAGCCACATTTTAGGTCTTTAAGCATGTACAGACTGAGCCAGCAGCAGCATGGAGTGCTTCCAAATAAATTGCTTCCCATTTCAATTTTCAGTCCCAGAGAGGAGGAAAGCTGCTGACAGCCCCACTGCAGAACCTGTTCCAGCATGGTTCTTTGTTGTATTTCAGCCCAGCTCCTGTGCAGCCATATCCTCCCAGGCACAAGGAAAGTGAGAAGTGAAGCCAAAGGAGCACCTAGACAGGTGGGAACAGCTGTCTGCAAGATGTGGAGTGCTGGCAACAGTGCTTGCAGAGCCAGGAAAACAGACAGCAAGGGGCTGGTTTTGTACTACCCCCTGCAGCCAAATTTACCTCATACATTAGCACCAGCTGCTCCTCCCCACACCAGCCCAGATGATCATTTACAGTGTGTGGAGAAGGAAATACTGTGAGACAGAGACTTCTTCTAGTTACCAAAAGCTTCTGTGTGAGATTTAATGTGGGTTAGCACTGGCACCATCAGCAGTGTCAGCCCAGCTGGGATACTCACACTGCAGGAGGTGGGAGACCAGCAGAGCAGCTGTGTTGTCACTGCAGGTCAGTCTCTCCTCTGCCAGGTCCCTCTTGATCTGCAATGCAAACAGGTACCTGGAGGAGAGGTACAAGAGCTGGAGTTACACAGACCATCCTGACACATGAAAGGACAACAGAACAACTGAGCAGGGGGTTAAAAAAGCAGCATCTCCTGATCCTTCTGCTCTCCAAAGAACAACAACAGCCTGGATACCAAGGAGTGTCAAACCAAACCACATAACCTGTGATTGGGATCCAGTGCAATTTATCAGCACAAAAAGACTCACAGGAACAAGGAAGAAGGAAAACCATGTTTTAAGCAGGCTTCATCTATACAGTAACAGCAGCTGTCATTTTTAGCTGGAAAGAAACTTAAAAAACACTTCAAGTGATCTTATCTATTAGAAAAAAGATGGAAAAACATCACTGATTCCAGTATTTTGTTAGCAAAACTGATAAGCATTTCTGTTAGCACTCAACTAATCTACCAGCAGTTGTGTTTTCCAGAACTATATTAGCAGCCTACAAAGACAGCAAGAAGTTCAATTTACTTTTCTTATACTGCTATATTAGTTCAACTAAACTATTTCCCATTTAGTGGTTAAAGAGGAATCATTTCTGTTTAACAGTTCTGTATGCTGTTCCTTTTACTCCAGTAAACAGGCAACAACTCACTACCATAAACCTTCAAACTGATAGAATGATCCTAAGATTTTTTTAAAGAAGAATTTATTTTAAAACTTTATTCCTGAAGTAAAAGATACTAAAAGGATTTTTTGAATGATAGGGTTTTAAAATTTTTTTAAGTACTGTAAGTATGTGTTAAAGGCTTCTCAAAAAGTATGCTCTGCTTTCTGGATGTCTGATGAGCTCTCTCAGTTTCTACAGTACACTCACAATAAAGAATACAATATCATTAACTACCCAGATGCTCTAAGTGCAGACCATAAATACTCAATAAAAAGGCAAAATATAGTTCCTGCTCTAAAAAGCTGCATTCCTCATGCATTTCCTATATGAAACAGCAGTTAATGGAAGAAAACTTGGTGCAAAGGAAATACTTGGATAGTATTTCTCCTTACAAGAGACAATCACAACAGTTGTCATGCTGGTGTGTTCTTAAATACATCTGAAGGATAAAAAGGAACCTCTCTAAGAGGAATTCCAAATAAAAATAGTGGAACTGTGAAAAGCTCTTTAAACACCAACATCTGGGTAATGTCCTAGTTAGAGGTACAGACTTCAAACCAGGTCCCCAGGTGATAGCAGGTAGATAGAGCTGCTTAAATGACCACAGACCAATTATCAATCCACCAAAATAACCCATGGTGAGCATGGCTAAAATTGTGATCAGTAAAGTGTGTTTGGAAGTTTAAATCACTTACTAAAATATGCACTGCTTATTTTATATTTATTTTTTATAGACACTGTTCATAAACGTTAGTATTTTCTATATACTCTGACTCCCTTGACACCATGATGCTGAAAACCCTTAACCTGTGCTGTTTTCTGTTTTGAAAAGTATTTTTTCTGATAGCATCCATCTGCCAGCACATGTCTGCTGCAACTGCAATTCACTGTAAGTGCTCTTTCACTCATCTTCCTCAGTTTTGCTTGGAAGCAGCTGTGCTGCCTTCCTACTTTATTAATTCAGTATATAAAGCAAGTCCAATAGTTCTAAAAAAACTTTACCTGGTATATTCCTCTTGCAGCTGACCTGGGTCTGGAGGGAAAAACTTTACAGCCAGACGAAGCATTGTAGTCTTTGGTCCTAGAAGAAAAGTTGGTCATTTCACCAAAAAAAAAAAAACAGTGTTCTTCACAAACATTTGTGTATTCTGTTTGCCAATAGGCAAAGAAACAACACAAAGAAAGTTTGTTCAGATTTTACATCCCAGCTAACCACAGCAGGCTCTGGTGTAGGTTGTTTATGTCAAGTGAGATAAAGCAGCTGTTTTCCAAAGGAATTTGGATACCACTGACAAGGTGAGTCTGCAGGCTGAATGTTGGAAAAAGTGTTTCATGCAATGTGAAATCTGTAATACCCCAAAGCAGCTACTTGGCTGCATAAAAGAGCATCAGAGGTGACCCAGGGAGAGGGTCCCAGAAGGGAGACACATCCCACAGGCTCCCAGTGCCCACCTCCACCATCAGGACTGATGCCAGCACACCTGGCTGGCACCCCATGGAGGTAAAAGGGTGTTTGCAGCCTGCTAATACCCATGTCCTCCCATTTTCAACACTGTTCTTGTACACCTCAACAACAGGCAGAAAACTAATTTAATTTTCAAAATGAAAGAGAACCCTTGGTCACTACTGGGAACAGTCCATAATGCTCTAAATTAACAGTTCCAGCATCAAAACTCAGCCTGTGAAACCACATCCCCTGTTTCACCTGGATTTCTGAAGGAATTGCTACAGGCTACAACAATCTCTCACCATGCCAGGACTGGGTACCACCATTTTCCCACTGTTTTTCCTGCCTGAAATCAAATGAAGCCAAGTATTCCAGAGGCAGGGAAAGCTCTGGCCAGCCTGTGCTTCCAGGAGCCTGCTGAGCATCCACCTGATGTCCACAGGCACCCTCTGGACCAGAGCCAGGCAATGCCCCCCAGGACTCCCTGTGCCACTGCTGTTTCAAAGCAAACTTAGCCAAATTAAACATAAATCAAACTTGCTGGAGCACAAGCAGCCTGCTGTAATTTATTTTAAGCATTAAGATCTCTGAAAGCTTAACAAAGTCCAGTTTAACCCCATCAGCCCCAAAGTACACTGATTTTTTCTGTCTGGAATATCTGATTGCCACAGGCCAAACATTCCTTCACTCATCCTCTCGTTTGCTAATGAGAGAATAACAAACTTTGCTTTTTGACAAGTACCTGGGAGAACTCACAGACTATCACAGCTGAGACAAGAGCAGCTCCCAGCCTTCAATTCCAGAATTACCAAAGCTTTGGTGAACAAAAAAAACCTCCAAAAATCCACATCCTAATTACAGTGTAGTATCTAGAAATGAAAGGAGGCTGGAAATAACACCCTACAATGACACAGAAAGCCCACATTTGGCAGAAACTAAGGATTTTACAGTTCTAGAGACAGACCAAGTAAGGAAATAAATCGTTTTAATGATTCCAGTTAGAAGACCAAAACTTAATATCAAATTTCTGAAAATACTCTGAGCCTCTGGAAGACCTTCACAAGGTTAAAGACAGTTCTGCACATTACTGATGCCACTCAAGTGGAAGTATCAATGTGGGACCAATTTTGGAAGTGTTTCAGACATCACTTACATCAAATGACATTAAATAGAAAAATTTAAAACATAATACTGCATATTTGCTTCTTTAGCACAGCCCTCCTCTTTTTGTTTAGCCAGTCTTGCCTTTCCTCTATTAATAAGTTCCACTCAAATCAGGAAAATAAATACTTGCCCAGTCTTAACCAAGATGCAGAATTCATTTTAAGAAGCCAAGTCTGAGCAAAAGCAAGAAACAAAAAATGACCCAGGCAGGAATGGTGAATAGAACACTACATAATATAAAGTGGCAGCACCTCTGAGAAGGTGCCCAAGTGTTAACTTGATACTGTGTGCCTGTCAGGAGGCTGAAATTTTGGATCCAAATTCCTTCCCATCTAGAGTGCTTCAGTAGTAAAACTGATTGCATTCATTTGAAATTTAAAAAAAACTCCAATCCTTATCACACAAGACAAAGTTCAACAGATGTCACAAAAGCAAAACTAGCTGGGAGAAAACCAAGAACTTGAGTTTTTAGAGGGAATGTCAAAGAATCAGAAATGCCCATCTGCAGGTACACAGCAATCACAAGCAACATCAACCAACAAGTTTGAGCAAGGTCACCTAAAAGTTCATAACATCTATGTTCCACTGCTGCTGGACTAAAAGAAGTCTAACTTCAAAATCATTACAGAAAAAAAACCACAACCAAACAAAACCCCCAATATATAGGAAATAGGACATTTCAGCCAATTTAAAATTGATTTCAGAACATGAACATTTGCTACACAACTGACTGGTATCTCTTACAGACTAATACTGACAAAAAAACTAAATAAATCTTTCAGTCTCACTGGCAACACAACATGGGTGATAGACTTTAAAACAGCTATAAATCTTAGTACATCCCCATGACTTTAGACCATTTTAGAACAATATTTGTATTATCAGGAAACACTGTCTGATCTAAGGTCAAGTTTCCACAATTTATATGGTATAGGAGAAGATACAGAAGGAGTAACCAAGCAGCACTGCAGACCTATGATCCACCAGATCTTTTGACTGGGTAACACAATTCCTTCTACCCAGGAGCATATAAAAACAACACTCCCAGCATCTTTTTGGCAGGGAAAATAAGAGTGAAAAATATTCTGTACTCTCCTAAAGGAGCCTTATTTTATAGATGATTTGGCTCTTCTGCTTAAAAAACAAGGTCAACAAAAGTCAAAAATCATGACCTTAAAGTTAGAAAATGAGCTAGAATTGATGATTTCACATTTTCTGGCAATCAATTTTAGAAGAGTAGCTAAAAGCTACTTCTCAGTACTCATTTTCAACATATTTCAATCAAGATTTGGAAAGCAAGAGGAATCTACCACACCCTCCTGATCCTGTTCTTCCACAAAGCCTCTACAATCAGAACCACAAAACAAACAAATTGCTTAACTGTGTTCTACAGGGAGAAAAAAAAAAAAAAAAGTTTCAACATCTGAAGAACCAACCAGCATCCTGCATTCTTCAACAATTTTGGGCCTTTAAAGTGCCTGTCACATTAATACTTTTTAGGTGGTATTAAGATAAGACTATTTGCAGGGTGCTCCTGGTCAGGCAGCAAAACTCCACAGGCAGGGCAGGGGCTCTGACACTGCAGCCACCACCCAGGGGGGAGATCCCCACCTCTGCTCTTCCAGGGAAGCTGCTCCTGAGCATGTGGAAAGAGCTGACATGGGAATCAGCCAAAATGCTCCTTTTTCTTCCCACAGTATGACAACACAGCCTCCAAAAGCTAACACAGCAAGTGTCATATTTCACTCCAGCATAACACCAGCTGACCCAACCTATCCAGATGTTTATCAGAGAAAAGAACCCTACCTGCAGGAAGTTTCCATTCCACCCACCACATACTACCTATTAAAATGTCAGGTTAGCATGCCCCAGCAGGAACCACTATCACCTCTGCCATGTGTATGCTACAGGGAAGCATAACCAGTAAATCAAGTAGTAATTGTGAAAGCAACCCACATAAAGAAGATGCAAATTAAGGAAAACTTCCTTTTTTAAAACTACTTACTCCGTACTTGTTTAATAACAGGTTTCATAGGTTCCAGCCAAATCTGAAATTGAAGAGAAAAAGTTATAAACTTATTTCATTCTTATTTAATATAATATGAAAACATCAAAAGTAAATTCAAATTAAGCAGTAATTTATGAGCAGCATTTCTTCCTCAATGCAGTAATTCCTTTGCTATACAAAAAGTGTATTTATCTATTTGAACTGACATTTCTCATGCATCAATAGAAAAGTCACTGATCTGTGCTTAAAGCTCATCTGGACAGAAGAAGAGCCAAGTCAGCAAAAGCAGAGCCCCAGTGCCAAGAGGGCAGGAGTCATGCCAAAACCCACAGTCTGACAGGAGCCAGGCTGCAAAATTACAGAAAGTCTGCAGAACATGGAAAGGTCCAACATCTTTTTCCTTTCCATGCTATTTCTGTCACTCTTACCTAGCTACTTAAGGATTTTTATTCAATATTAACTTCTCACCATTTTTTCTTTTTTGACAAGCACATTTTTAAAGAAAGACTATTGTTCTAGTAAAATGAGCATCCATAAAGGTAATGCAAAATATTCTGGAAGCTCAACTTTTTATTTTCCCCACTCTTCCAAACAGAAAATTGTTACAAGACAATTCTATTTGGTTCTTTCTAGTTACTGCTCTGCTTGAGAGACAGCTGAGGATTTTAAGAACCTTATTAGCTGCAGAAACAGTTTGGACACTGCACAAGAAACAGAAACTAAACAAGCTCTAGGGTATTTCCTCAGTTTGAGAGCAGCATGGATTAGTGCCATTTGCATTCTCTATGTTCTCAGTCATATTATTTGCATGTGAGTCCTAAAACTAAAAAAAAAACTAAAAAAAAAAAAAAGTTTAAAAAAACCAAAACAAGACAAAATGAAAGGAAACTCTGGGAAACATTTTCTAGTTCAGAAGCTACACTGTCCTCTTTGCAAGGTACAGGATAAGTGACTAGGAGGCTTAAAGGTGTCAGCATTGATCTAGATCAATGATTTAAAAAGCTTGCAGGCCTGTGTGCCTGCTGAGGTTTGTGTTGATTAGACAATGGTTTGTAATGGCTCTTTAGGAAAATGAATTGAAGACTGAATTAACTGAGGATCAATATGAACACTACCAAAATTACACACCATAATTTGATTTTATAAGTGCTCTGCAGAGTACACTTTGAGTTCGTGTTTCTCCTTTCAGATGAATAAAGGTTTTTATTTCTGTCTGCAAATGGGACCATCAGCATTTAACTGCTTTATACAATTCCTGAGATTTAACAAGAAGCAGGATCTGATTCCTCCTTTCTGCTTTAATAGCTCTCCTCATTCTGGTGAGTGAAACAGATTTACAAGAATCCAAGAGATAATCCCACAGGAGACTACAGGAAACTGCAGCAGACTGAGAAATTTTTGTCACTCAAGGAACTGCATTCACCCAACATTTTTATTATGGCAGATTTGTCAGGGAACTGTACTCACCCAATATGACTGGATATTCTGGAACTCAATTCCAAAGTAGTCCGATTCAATCAAATTCAGATGCTTGTAAACCTCTGTCAATAATGTCTGGCCGTAACATTTTGACTAAGAAAGTAAAAAAAAAAAGTTACAGTGAGATTAATATGAATAAACAAGAATAAATTCACAGCAAAACCAAATGGCATCTTTATAAACTGGAGAAAAACATCACAAAGATTTTTCAGGTTGTTCTTGTCACTGTACCACACAAATATCTAATATACAGGCAAGATATAATATACATAACATCAGATTCAACTCCATTTGCACAGTTCCTGTGTGTAAAGTTAAAGGTGTTTGTCTTCTGCTGCAGTCTGCAGCTCAATTCTCTGCTCTTGGGGTCATCAGTGTGTTGCTGTGCTCATTTCTCTGTTAGTTTATTGCTAGCCAAAAGAGTAGAAGTATCAGTTTAAAGAGATGTTAATAGATTGAAACTCTGTTAAAACCCACCTTTCAAAATTTCATTAACCTGTAACTTACAATTTTGACACGATTGTTGTTAAACACATTCATTTTATGTTGAAATTCTTAAAATAATGAATGTACAAAACATTTTATATCTGATTTAATTAGATGCAACCTATATTTAACAATTTGTTATAACTCAAATATCAGTGGACACTGATTCAAATATCAACATTGAGTTTTAATTTTCCTATAGTTAATTGTTTTAAAAACATCTTTTAAGTCTTTGCAATGCCCTCATTATGATTGAATAAGTTTTGAATTTGTATAAAGAAGCAGCTTGCAAATTTATGCCTCACAAATTTATTACCAGTACTTCAGCTTCCCTTCAAATTGCAATAAATTTCTAGTTTATATTTCTCAAGTTACCAATTTAATGCTTCATGAACACAAATCAGGACCACTTTTCAGATAATCATTTAAACTGTAAAATTTAATTCAAGCCAAAATTTCCTTTATATATAGGAAAGAACCCAACTAAACCTCCTCTCACACCACTGCTGGGAAGTCCTTTCAATGAATCCTCAAGAAACTCACTCATTAACCCCTTCTGAGAGCCAAGTTAGGGGCAAAGCCACAAACATCAGCAGAAAGCAGCTACAGCAACACAGGAGAGAACAGCAAACTTCCACAGCACACTGGTCCAATCACCCAGCTGTTTAGAATTGTTTTTAGAATTGTTCAAATGCCCTATAACACTTCAAAAAAAACCCCAAAATTTCATAGAGAAAAAGTCTGACAGCCTTGCAGTGCTGCATATCTGAGATAACTTTGGTATCTGCAGTGGTGTGAGCAAAGCTGACTGAATCCAAGCATGTAACCTCAGAGAAAAGCACAGAAAGCAGGACAGAGAAGGACACAAGATGTGTTTGTACCTCTCACTCAGGCTTTGATCAGAGTAAAAGAGCAGCCACAGCTTCAATCAGGTGAATTCACCTGGTGCTAACACAAATCACTCAAAGTTTCTTGGTATCACACTGGCTCAGTAGGTAGGAATACAGATGAACTTTTTTAGTTAAAAGCTGTGCTTCCAGAAGACTCTGTGGGCATGGGTTTTGGTTTTAAAAAAGGGACAATGAAATAAGGAATGACACAGGTAATGGCAAGCCACATCTCCAGCAAGTGACATTCTTCCTCTGCTGTCTCCTGCATGTTTCTCATGCAGGTCACAGACTCTGCCACAGGAAACACATGCCTGGAGAAATGCATTTTGGAAATTCAGTTTTTTCATTCCAATTGAAACACATTTCTTGCTATGGACTTGTGCATAAATTTTCAAATAGTAACAGGAGAAAATATCCTCAAATATAGTAGGACCCTTGCTTTTTAAGGTCCATAGCCACACACGTGTTTTTGCACACCTCCTTTTCCCAGGCCCCAGAGATCCAAGGAAGGAACTCTTTTCAGCCAGCAATGTTTGTGGGGAGGCAGCAATGCCCTGATCAACCTCATGTGCAGAGGATGGGACACACAACTTGCCTTTTCATGGACAAACCTTTAGAATCCTCTGAACAGGACATGCCCTGTGACCCAGATCCCTGATTTCTCATTTGTGATACAAGAAGCAATTCTGGTTCCAACCACCCTTTGTTAGAGCTGATACACTTGGATTAACTCTTGAAAGTTAACAATCTCTGCTAACAATCAGACAAGTTTTACAGCCTGTGTGCTGCACTGATCAAGGAATCAGTGTGCAGGGCTGGTTCCATGCAGGCATTAAAATGATCCCAACTGGATTCTAACACATTTCTAACAGATTTCTTCCATTTAAACTGAGCCACATCTCTTGGCTCCATCAAATTCCGTGCCTGAAAACAATCTAGCTGCCCTTATCTCTCCCAAAAAAAGAGCCTGTATGGCACAGATCCCTGGCTCTTCCCTCCTTCCATTCTCAAATCCACACTCCTTCAAGAGAAACTGGAGATTAAGAAATTTAGGTGGTTGGAGCTGGAAGAAACTGATTAAATTATGAAGGTGCTATCCAAATGTTAAAAGTGTAAAATAATTTTGCTTGGGCTATCAACTGTAATTTGGGGTGTCATTTACAATGAAAAGCTAAGGAAAAGCCCAGTTTAAGCTCTGTATCATTTTGTATCCTTCAAAGGATAAAGGTCACATTTTGAAAGAACAGTATTAATTTTATTTTGAAATAAAAATGAGGTTCAAAAGCTTGAGACAGAATACAGTCTTTTATTATTAGGCCTCAAATTCTTAGGGAAAACTCCTCCTAGAACTATTTGGTTCCTCAAGTTGTTTATTACATTTATAACCATCCTTTCCAAAGAGCTGAACATTTTGAAGTAGACAGAAATGAAAGTAACATAGTGGGCAGCTCCATGTAATTGTTTAAACTGCATAAAAGCAGCACAAAGAAAATATTTGAAGTAATTTCTTAATTACTGTAATTTTGACATCAGGACAAGTAGCTGCATGAATGCATTTCATAAAGGTCCTGCTTTCAGTACAAATTCACAACATGGCATACTTTCCATTCCAAACTCCTCAATTACTCTTTATTTTCTGCCAAGACAATGACTACTGATATTACTGAATTATTTCACACTAAAAAAGAAAAAAAAAAGAAAAATAGGGTAAAAAACCTAAAGCAGCTAACTACAGCTTTCCTCAGTGACATTCTTGATGGGATCTCACCAGAGCAGAGCAGAGGGGGAGAATCAAGCCAAGAGTTATTTGCTATTTTCTCAAATATCACCCCCTGTGTGGCAGATCCCCCCTCTGCCATAATGTCTGAGCTTAGGAAGAGAGAAAAACTCACCTAGGATTTTCAGTATACCATAGCTCAGTATTATCAAAACCAGTGCTTCCTCTCTACCTGCAAAACTTGTCTTCCAGAACATCCTAACCTTCTGCTTCCACATATTTTAATTTAAAAACCAAAAACTCCAGTATTTTCATAAGGAGTACCATTCTCATCTTCCAAAACTGGCAAACTGCCCTTGCTCCAACTTTCCAAAAAAGAAATCCACTTTTGGCAGCAGATAAACTGGAAGGGAAAATAAGTCCAAAAGTCAAGAAAAAAGTGATAAAGCTGAGGTATAGAATGGAAAGTCTTGTGCAGCCAGAGCCACCAGACCCCAGCACCAGCAAACACCTTGGAGACCAAATCCTCCAGTTAATAGTGGATTTGCATGAGAGGCACAAGTTTAGATTTGACATCATCATTCACAAGCAGCCAACACAGAGCACCCTGTGAATGGCCAAGGCAAACCAAACTGATTTAAATAAAGGCCACTTCAACATGGATTTTTATTGGTTTTCCTTCTTTGGGGCACTTTAGAAGTCTTCCTAATGAAAAAATGAGTTTTTCATTTTTTTGGCAAATTAAAAAGCATAGACAATTTGCAACTAAACATAGACTTGCTATTTCCTTTCTTAATCAGAAATATGCAAACATTTTGGTGAGTTTATCACTGTTTATCTCCAACCCTTCTGTAATCTGTTAGATCTCTGTCCAAATGAAGCGTGAGACAGAAAAAACACCCTCAAAATTCCCTGTTAATAATCATCTTTAATGCCACATATAAACAAAACTGCATTTCTGAATACAGGGTGGACACTAGAATCTTTAATAGAAAGAAGGAAATCATCTAAGATAGCAAGGAATACCAGTCATTAACTCTGTGCTTTCATGGCTGAAACAAGATGACCTTACAGCTCCATATTTAGTATTCAATCTGCAAATTAAAAAAGCAAGAAACAATTGCCTTCCTTTTCAGTACTTTATTAATAGTTTCCTCAATTTTGACTGGAATTAATAGCTCCAATGAAAATACTCCCTGCTTCCCCACAAAAACAAGCACCAGGTAACAACTCTGTCAAACACTCATGTGCTCAGACAAATTGCTTAAATACTATTTTATTTTGATATCTGAACATTAATAATAACTTTACACTTCAATTCTTGCAGTTTTTCTTTTAATTCTTTGTGAAGAAATGGTATTTTAAATACATTTACTTTATCCATCCCTTTATCCTGGCAGATCCCAACTACAGGTTACTTCACAAATACCACACCAAGAATAGTCTGCAGAGTATTTAACAGTCTACAGAGCACAGGATGCAACTTCATTATCACAAAATGAGATACAGTGCACTTTCATCAAGAAAGTTCTTCTTCATTAAAAATAAGTTATTATGTTACAGAAAGAATTATTGTGTTACATTGAAATACCATTTACTCAACTATGGAAGCTGCAAATCCAAGCAAAAAATCTCGTAGCTATTTTAAATTCCATTATTACAGTCCATAGTGGCCTTTTTTGCTTCTTAAAAAAAAAAAAAAAAAAAAAAAAAAAATATCTAAGACTCCCTCTCCAAGGTTTTTTTTGTCCCAAGATTTCAGTGGTTGGTTTTGATGTGGTTTTGCCAGGGTTTTTTAAAGTAGAATCCACAGCCAGACAAATTATTCTAGAAATGGAAGCCTCTGGCTCATTTAATTAAGGCTGGCTTTCAAATAATGATCATTTAAAGGATCATCTAAGGCAGTGTCAAAGCACTGAACCAGCTCTACCCAACAAACAAGCTTTTCCAGAGTGGTTAGACTTGCTGGATGCCTGAAAGTAGGAAAACAACAATTGGTTGACATGGGAAAACATTCCCAAAAGGGAGGGAATTACGTGAATGAGATTGGAAAATGAAGACTTAGGTAGTGAGCATGTAAAGACAAAAAATGCTCTTAGATTTATAGAAATGGTGCTGTGCTGAAATACCTGGACTACTTGAGGAAGAAAGAAGTCACATAAATTAACACCATGGACCACATCCTTGGACAGTTTCACAGGTACTGCTCGATGATTTGGCACCAAATTCCTGCTAGTTAATAATTGAACATCCAGGTGACAACAGTGATAGTGTCACAGACAGCAGCTGCTTTGGGGTAGCTGACCCCAAATTCAGGTTCATACCAGAAAGTCTAAGCATCTCCTTGACCCATGCAAGCTAATAAAGAGAAGGAACAAGTCAGGACACTGCTCTCAATTTTTCCCCCTTGAAGTTTGTTACTTGCACAAAGCCCTGAACCTTCTAAAGCCATTCCCTTGGAGAGGCCACTCTGCACACTCACACTGCAGGTGCTTCTGCACCTTGCACAGCTTCATTTCATATGCATGTTTATGCACATAATAAAAGTCTGTATTTTTAAGTCATTTGTTTTTCTCTGTTCATTAAAAAAAAACCTCATTAAAATCGCAACTTTTTCTTCATTAATTAAGCTTTTTCCTCAAAACTATCATCCACGCCCACATTGACCAGATTTGTTCTGGGTTTTCATAGAATTACAGAATGGTTTAGGTTGGAAGTGACCTTAAAGACCATCCAGTCACACTCTGTGCCATGGGCAGGGACACTTTTTCAACCTGTTTTAACCTGGTCTTGGACAATTCCAGGGATGGTGCAGCCACAGCTCCTCTGGGCACCCTGTGCCAAGGCCCCACCACCCTCAGAGGGAAGAATTTCTTCCCAATATCCCATCTAACCCTGCCCTCTGCCAGTGGGAAGCCATTCCCTGTGTCCTGTCACTCCAGAACTTGTCCCAAGTCTCTCTCCAGCTCTCTTGGAGCCCCTTCAGGTGCTCAAAGGTCTCCCCAGAGATTTTCTTTCTCCAGGCTGCACAATTCCAATTCTCCCAGCCTTCTCTCCTAGGAGAGGGGTTACAGCACCCAGGTACTGCACTTCCCCTGTGAGGTGTTAGGCTACTCCAGGCTGGCACACTGCTTTGAGGAAATCTGCCCAAAGGAAATAGTTTAAAACATCTAGAAGACAGTTGTGACAGACTCTTTGCACAAAAGGCAAATACAAATTGGGCATTTTTACAGAAAAGGCCAAAACTCCCTTTTGTTTTGTGCAAAACTGAAATTGTACCAGCTGTCCTAACATCAGTCCCCACTGTACTTTGAGCAGAGGTTTGATAACACAGTGATGGGTTAATAAATACCTATAGGCCAGATTAGATAAGGCCAAGCTGTTTTAACTTCCCCCTTGCCAGCAGGAGTTTCCTACACCACTGGCTTCAGCAATCAGCCTGAGAAGTGGGCTGAGAGCACAGCAACACTTTTCCTTCATTATTTCAGCTGAAGACATGTCAGATAGCTCTAATAGTCTTTACAAAGCTTTGGGTTTGGTTTTTTTTTTTTTCTCCTCTTCTAATTCTTGTTTTTATCAATGAATGACTGCTTTGTCAGAGAGAGGACCCTACTCCCCTCCCATATCCAACACTCCAACCTTGAACAGTAAATCTCACACAAGGCATTGTCACCATAGAACACCTTTTTTAATATTCAGTGTATACAGTCTCTCTTACCCAGGTAGGCAGCACTGCCCTTTCCAAACATGAATTTGGTTGCAAGGAGAAAGGGCTGACACAGAGGGGTGCTTTTGCAGCCCTGTCTAGCAGAATGCACATCCCCAAGTCTGTGCTGCTGTGAACCCTGAGAGCACCATGACACACCATCCTTGCTCAACTCCAAGTGCCTTTTTCCAGCAGGCACAAACCTACAATTTCTCTGATCTGCCTCAGCACACTGAACTCCAGTAGCTGTCTTTAGCTGCCTGTGGGTTGATTCTTGGTTTGCTTTTGGGTTTTCTTCCCTTTCAGGCTCCATATATTTTATAGAATCACCCATCTGTGGGCCCAATCTTGAATGTCACCTGTCAAGACTTATAATCTTTTTGCCAGGGTCTAAAATTCTCAGTGACCAGGGTTCCAACACCCAAAAAAGTTTTAAAATATTTCCAGTGGAATTCTTATTTTTGGGTTTTTTTGTGGAACAAAGCATTTCCTACAGCCATTTTGGTTGAATGGCATAAGATTGATTTCCTATTTTCACTACCCTACATCACTAGACTATGAAAACAAAAGCAAACACCTGCCTAGCCATGCAAACTGTTAGTAATTTAATCCACTACATTAATATTTCAAGGACTGCAATAACACTTGATCACCATTTTCCTAAATGGTTTCTGTGTACATATAATCAATATTTTGTACAGGGATATTCAGACTGTTTTCTCTTTACAGCAATACAACTCAATTTTCTTTATATATAATACAACATCTAAAGTCAAGAAAACTGTAAAATAATAATTTTGGCTTACATAATTTAAGTTCACACTTTTCCTAAAAAAACCCCATGACCAAGAAACACTCAAATGAACAAAACACACACTCTAAATGTCTGTCAATAAAATGGCTGTGGTTTCACCTTTCCCCACCCAATACCACATTCCTACATAGCATCAAAAAAGTCAAGCTTCCAAACACAAAATAACAGACCCAAAGAATATATAGTGGAATCAAACAGTACACAAAATGCAAAGCTTTAGTTACCTTCTCTTGAAACCCTATAATAACTGCAAATTTAAAATAGTGAATTACTAACTTTCTCTTCTGAGGTCAGATAAAAATAAGTCCTAAGGCAGCTTATTTGCCATATTTAGGAGACTCAAACTGAAGAAATGACAAACATCTGGCTATGATTCTTTCTGGAATTTTGACTATTTCTTCCTGGCTAGGGAAGAAAAACACTGAGCAGACCAACAGCACCTCGATTCCTCCAGCACAGCACTTAATAGGATTCAGCAGCAGACTATCCCTTGACTCCTCACATATTTAAGCTGTTAATACTTTCACAGCACAGAGAGGAAAAGGAAGGAAGGTCTAAGCAGGCACAGGGGGAGCAAGGCAGAGGCAGGAGCTGGGACTGGGCTGCCTGTCCCACCTGCAGTGTGCCCAGGGCTCCTCACTGCACACAGCAAGTGCTTTCCAGTGCCCACACCATTACCCCAGTTTTTAACATACACATATTTCTTACTTAAAAGTGCTCAGTAAAAGCAGTTAAAAGTTTAATTATTTCTGCATTTCATTCCCATGAAAGTTCTTGGGGGCACTAATGCTACCAAAATATACTCTCTCTACTGAGAGCAGCATTTTGCTGTGTGCACAAGTGGGAAACACTTTCTCCAAACCATGGGAAAGATATTGCTGACAGATTGCTTCTGCCATCCCAAAAACCTCCTGCAGCCCCAGCCCAGCTCCTGATTTCATGGTTGAAAACAATAGGTACCCAAGGGGAAGCCACTTTCATGACATCTTTCAATCACAGATAACTGCAAACTGCACAGAAACCAGAATAACCAGAGTTATTCTATTCCATTCTAAGCATAAGGATGGAGAGCAGCTTTGCACCTTTATTGATGCAATTTATCAATGCAAATTAGCCAAGGAAGTGCTCAGCAAAGGCATTATCACTATCAGGGCAATCATCAAGCACACATTTTCAGCTTAGTACAGAATAAGCCACTTTGGCTTTGTAGTAATGTAGTAGTTTTGCAAAGTACATCAATGAGCACCAAGGTAGACAAGAGAATCTTTTAAAAAAATAAGAAAATAAAGGGGGTAATTACAGTGTAATCTTATCAAACTAGCCTGTTCTCAAGAATGGCAGTGGAGAGGAGCATCTCTTTACTAGGACAGACACCTCAGTCAGCATGGTAGGGATGCAGAACATCATTACTTCATTACATAAAAGAAAAATTAAAAAGAACTGACTTCTGTTCTCAAAACAACCCAACAAAAGAAAAAAAAAAATCCAGTTTAAATTTTCCTTTAGAGTGGAGCAGGCAGGCAGACCCTACAATAAATTGTACAAATATTTTTGACTCCCAAATTGCATTTGACATCCAAGCAGAAGGAGAAGAGGAAGTACATGCCATTGAAGAAGTACCAAGTTCTCCCCAAACAATTCAGTAAACTTGAAGTATAATAATATAAACTACTTTTGCTGGGCCACTTCCTCATAGAGCACTCATGTAAAAGAATTTCCTAAATGACACATATTTCTTACAGAAGCAACAACACACAGACCAAATATTAAACATCATATGATGGCAGCAATTCCATTAAATGCCATTTTGGTGAATTCAACCCAGCCCAGACCCTTCTACTTAAGAATCTGCCACATTTTTGTATTGATCAAAAACCTGCAAATTTAATCTCTTCAGAAAATCTAGAAAGCTGGCAAAACTTCTACTGTAAAACCCTAGTGTGCCCACAGTCTGAACTAAATTGAATTTGCCAATCATTCATCTTGTAGTCTGCAAAGCTACCCTTTGGACAGACTCAGTTTAGAGAGAAGAGGGCAGGTACCCAATGAAATGGTACATGCAAGATTTGAGCTGACTAAATAAACTGGCTATAAAAAGGGAAAAAAAACCAACTCATGAAAATAATTAATATTGCAGCCTAGCTTTGAATGGATATGTTTCATTCTCCCTTCTGTTTTGGAAGGGAAAGGAGAAACCATAAAGAGTCCATTTCCAGTTTTTTTAAACTCTAGAAAACATTGAGTATTTCTCCATCCCCTAGCATTGAAACCAGATTTACTGGAGAAAGGCTCTGCCCAACATATTTTAAGGAATAATTTCCTCTTAGCAATTTATAAAATTCCTACTTAGAAATCAAACCTTATGAAACAGATGGGGAAAAGGGATAGAGACAATGGATTTAAAAGGTGGTAGAATATAGCTATGGGGAACTTTAGCAAACTGTTCCAGGTATACCAATAACACCAAGAAAAGTCTGTTCTTTCCCATTTTGTTCTCTCTCCATCTGTTACATCACCTCAGTCTCTTTTCTTGCTCTTTGGCAAGTTAAAAAGTCAAGTGGGCTACCAAGGAGGGGCAACCACCAACTCCTTCCAGGAGAGAAGCATGTTTTAAACACATATTGGAGAAAGGAAGGGATGACAGGGTAAAGCTGCTTGGATTAAGCTGTTACTGTGGCTACTCTGTTTATCCCATATGGTTAAAAATGTTAGTGTGGCTCATTCTAGGCAGAAGGACAATAAACAGAGCTACAGCATCAGGTTTCCCACCACACTGCATAGAGAAAGGTCTCTCCAGGAGTTGATCCTACATTCAGTCTGTCCTTCCATTGACACACCATTTTTCCCAGTAAAAAGTCACTTGCCATAGTTCTTACAGACAGAAGAGAAAATAATTTGAATAGGAGAAAAAAAAAACCCAAACCACCTTTTGCCATCACCTACATCTCCCCAGGCAGGCAGTGCCAAAAGCCCATGGGGAAGGCCTGTGTCCCACTGCACTGACAAAGTACTGCAGACCTGAATCAAACACAAACCCCACATCACATCTTGTTTTCACATCTAGTGACAAAAATCACAAAAGCAAAGAGAAGTGGGCAAGAGTAATCTGAATCCTCCACTCCTCCAAGATAGCTGCTTGGGCAACAGTTTCTCTGACTGCTTTTTGAAAAATGACTGTGCTAGCACACACCACCTACTCAGCAATGTCACTGCCTTTTCCTAATTCCTGCCCTCAATCCCAAGTGAAAAATTCCCATTTTCCATAACAAACATCAGTCAGCAGTTCCTGCTATCCCAACAGCTCACCAAAGAAATCAGGCAGAGGGTCACAGTTTAATACCTCATGCCTGTTTTCTATCATTTGCTACCTTATTTAGCCAAAACTGAAAGCAATGGAGGCAGTGTTAGCTGGGCTGTAATGCCACAGCTGCTGACTCTGGACCTTTTTGTGCTCTATGCTCTGAAGCTGACCCAAGGCTGACCCCTTTTCCTCATTGCTCACTGCATCAAGCTGTTTCTAAGTTTTTCAGTTCCAACTGATCTCATAAAGAAAAGCAGCACAATATTAATTATTGCCTCAGCATGTCAGTGCCTGAATTGGGGGTGTTTCTGTGGGTGCCAGAAACAGAGAGAGCTCTCCAGGTTAAAAAAAACCAACCAACCAACCAAGAAAAAACAAAACAAAACAAAACAAAAAAAAAAAAAAAAAAAAAAAAATCAAAACAAGATAGCTCTTAATTATGGGAAACACACTTAACAGCTGAAAGCCCCATAAACGTAGCCTTGCACTGACTTTCACAATTAAAGAGCTGAGGGTGTTGCTTGGGGTTTTTCTTCTTTTTGGAATCAAGACACAAAAATACCATCTTCATCAACTTGGAAAAATAAATAAAATTATCCTTCAAAAGACCCAAAGTCAGCGCATTTTCTAAAAAAAATATTCTAACATAATGTAAAGAGAAAAAAGAGGCTTTTGTGTTCTATGCAGTACATGAGGGATGGGTGGGTTTGCAGTACCAGACACTGTGTACTCAAGTGGAAGGATACAGCCACAGCCTCACACTTACAAAATAAAAAAAATTTAAAAAACACCAAAAACCCAACAGATTTCATAGATTTTATGTCTGAACTTGAACAGCTGGACAGAATCTGTAGAAGTCATCCCCAAATCCACTATTTCTTCAGAGTTCCAGAGACATTTTTTCACTCTTTTTGAAGGACCCTTTTTGAGTCTAAGCAACCAACTAAGGCTCCAAGTATCAATTATAAATTACTGATTACAGTTTGATACTAATGTAGAATATCTGATAGCTGAGTATCTTCACTACAAGTTGTTTGCTAACAACTCAGGCAAACTAGAATTAAACTCTGAGACTAATGCTGAAAATACAACAAGAATTAGATGAAAAAAATAGTTTCAAACAAGAATCTCCCTAATTTGTACCTGGCTTTTACATCTTAAGGCAAATTTCCCCAAGCACACTTTTAAATAACATTTTCAGAAACACTGAACTGATGCTGTTTTTAGGGATCCCTGCTAAAGTGTGCTTTAGTAAAAACTTTCAAAAGGAGCAAGTTCACTTGGAGAAGATACAAACCATTGAAATAATTAATATAAATCAGTAACTAAGGCAAAGCTCTTCTGCTCTCCCAGCTGCCAAATTGACAAAGCTGCATGTGGCTCAGGAAGCAAGAACATTTTGGCAGCAGACATTTGGTGTTCCCCCAAAGCAAACAACAAATAAAGACTCTCTTTGCACTGTGCTTTTATTTAAAGTCTGTTAAAAACACAAAACATCTGTTATACTCAAAAGATTCTAAAAAACAATCCATGCAACTGATATCACTAATTGCACGCAGGTAAAATCCCAGCAGAAATCTTCTTTCAGATATTTCCTCAAAATTTCCCAGCTCTCTACAGAGGCACATCCTTCTGAATTTTAAATTACCAGTGTACTTAAAATCAAGTTAAATATCTCTTACCTCAACTTCAAGTACTTCCACTGTGTTGTCCAACATCTTTATTTTGATGGGGAGGTCGCGCTCGTGCGCTTTGGCAGGCGATGATGCCATGGCAGTCAAGAGGTTCTGTCCTGGCTCCAAGGTACTCACTCCTGAGGTCTTCTGGGCACCCAAACGAGAGCCTGGTGTCTGCAAAACTCTGTATGTTCCTTCTATCTCTCCCATCTTCCAACAGCAGGCAGAGTCTGTAGAAACATGGATGAAAATAGAGAGTTTGGGTTACAGCCTGATAGAATTTCCACTGACATTCTGTATGAAAATACTGCCCACTGAAGCACTACCAAAAAATCCTTATTTAACGCTCTTTATGCCACTAGTAAAATCAGTAATAAGGTTACTGAAACACTGGCAACCTGGTCTAGTGGAAAGTGTCTCTGCCCATGGAGGGAGTTGGAACAAGATGAGCTTTAGGGTCCCTTCCAGCCCAAACCATTCTATAACGACTAAAATCCAACAGCTGGGAAAAAATAGTAGGAGGAAAAACTAACCATTCTGAAACGTGGTTAAGAAATGGGATAGCCTAACC
Organism: Erithacus rubecula; assembly: GCF_903797595.1. NCBI lineage: Eukaryota > Metazoa > Chordata > Aves > Passeriformes > Muscicapidae > Erithacus > Erithacus rubecula. Next base: position 20,750,950 of record NC_136663.1, read on the forward strand.
TGTGCCTTCTACCCTCCCAACATGAGCATTTTAGTTTCTGATGAGTTTTTCTACTGATGAGCCCCCTACCACCTGCAGCATGAGCCCTGTCACAGTGAAGGGTAAGGCAGGTATCTCTCACTGGTACCCAACCATCCCACTGACTGCACACCGAGATAATGACAGCTATTAACCTTCTGCATCCCCAAAATGATGACTCATGCAAAACCTTAACTGCTGGCAGCTCAGAGCCTTCATCAGGCAAAAAAGTAACAGTCCCTCACCTAACTAGCAAATTTGGGCAATACCCAGATTAAATCAGCAGGTAAAAATCTCAGTTACAGAGAAGGACACCAGTGAGCGTAGGCTGGCTCCCACAGCATGAGTCTTGCTGTCAGGGCTTGGTGGCAGTTGTGCAGAGCAAATGTTTAATTTGACATGGGGGAAAAGTCCCATGCAGCTCTCTCATGGCAGCAGAGTAGTGGTGATACTTGCAGGGGAATCACAGATCTCACAAAGATGAGACCTGTGTGCTCAGAATGCAGCACAGCCTCTGCCCCATGCCCACAGCTGGCACCCAGTATTTGGCAGCAAGGTACACCCAGCAGGAACAATCAGGGAGGTTTTGGGCCTTTTGTGTGAATTACCCAGACCCCACTGTCTCAACACTCCAGAGTATGTGGGTACTGCAGTGGGACAGCCTTTACATCCAAAGGAGTGACAGGTTATTGTTTTGTAATAAATGTGTTTTGTCAGAAGAGAGGCAGCTCATGAAAACACTGCTTTGTCTCTGTGCTCAGAGTAGGTAGGCAGCCTGCTCCCAGGATTTAAATGAAGTCAGCCCTACATGTCCTTACAATTTTATTTTTATTTATTTTTATACTGTAGATCCCTATAGAGATAAACTTATCCCAGAAGGGCAGACTAGCCTCCCCACCTAATCGCACCCACCACAAGACTTGTGTGGCCTCTGAGCCCCTGCAAAGCCCTACCCAAGCAGCACAGCTGAGACCACCCAGAGACACCACCAGCCTCTCAGCTGCCAACAAGAAAGTGTGACAATCTCAGAATCATAACAACTGGGAAAAATCTCTGACACCACCAAATCTAACCCCCAGCCCAGCACTGCCAACATCACCACTAAACCATGGCCCCAAGTGCCTACATGTTTGAATACTTCCAGGGATGGGGATTCCACCACTGCCCTAGGAAGCCTGTTACAATGCCTGACAAACCTTCCAGTGAAGACATTTTCCCTGATACTGAATCTAAATGTTCTCTGACACAGCTTGAGGACATTTCCTCTTGTCCTGCCTCTTGTTCCCTGGGGGCAGAGCCTGACCCCCACTTGGCTGCACCCTCCTGTCAGGGAGTTACTGAGAGCAAGGAGGTTCCCCCTGACATGTTCTCCAGACCCTTCCCCAGCTCCACTGCCCCTCTCCAGAAATGCACCAGGGACCCAAAACCAAAACCAGCATGAGCTTAACCTTAAAAGTGGGCACACACTGTCCAGTGCACAACCTCCCAGCTTTGGGTGATAAACAATAAAAAAATCTTTATCTTAGGGTGTTTTGTGCTTATTCTTTGCCCGGACTTCTTGGTTTGTGCAGTCACACAGCCAAGGAGAAAAATCTTTAGGTCATAAATTTTAAAACTACCCTAACAACAAAATTCAGCAGAAAGATATACCCAGATTACACCTCTAACTGCTAATCTGAAGAGAAACTAGAGCTTGATCTTCACATCTGTATCCCCTTGATGTCCCTTATTGAGTAAACTTTTGCTTTTGGCATTCAGGAGCCTATGAGCAGCTGGAGCTGCCCAGGATCACTCCAACTCCTCACGAGGTTCTTTATTAGCCACCAGCTCTTAAAAATCAGTGCTCCAGGAGCATTCATTCCCTTCTGAATAAACAGCTCCTGGAAGAGACACACACTGCAGTTACTCAAAAGGAAAAAAATGCAAGCAGCAACAGCCAAGGCAGCACAAGGAACAGCCCTGCAGCAGAGAGCTCAGCAGCCTCCCCTCCAGCTGGAGCCAGCTGCTTCCCCAAGGCAAGGCAGGCAGGCCACCCAAGGCCAGGCTCACCAGCAGCTCCTGGGTACTCTCTAGCTTTGGTCACCAGCCAGGACAGACCAAAGTCACATCAAACAAAAATTGCACATGTCAAAGTCCTTCCCCACAGGTGGCAACAGGAAAAGGGAGTTCGGTGGGGCTTGACCTCGTATCCTACTGTGACATGTTCCTAAAAGTATTTATGCCGGCCAATATTCTGATTTTACACTGGCCAATACTCAGATTTTAAAGGCCAAACAAGCACTAGACAGAACACACTGTTGCTTCTGATGTGCAGAAGCAGCAGAAGAGCAGTGGCCTGCTGTGTCAGCTGGGAGCATCTCTCCCATGCCACATCCTGTTCCCTCCCTAGGCACCCTACTAATGCCATCACAACTATTAACAATCCCCAACCAGCCTGGCTTGCTTCACTGCCTTCACCCAGTGTGTGAGGAGAGCTAACCAAGCTGAGCACCGTTTCCAGTTTCACCATCAGAGTTACATATCATGTTTTAAGTACTCTGACTACATATGACATTTTTGGACAAAAACCATGGTGTCGTGGTTCAGGACATCAGTTCAAGGGGCTGACTACATGAAAGGAAGAGGAAAATAAACTAGAGACAGGTTGCAAGCTCCAAGAACACAGAATTCCTATGAGCAGAGCATCCCACAGCACCGAGAGCCTCCTGCCATGGGTGAGCCACAACAAGATCTCAACAATGCAAAACTAAAATCCAATATCACTGCAACACTGGTGTTCTGGGATAAAAAATAAAATATCTTCCTTGCATTGCCTCTCCCTGAACTTGCTTGCACCTAGTGTTTATCCTAATAATTTCCTACAAACTGAGACCAGACACCAAAGCTAAATCTGCTGCCTGAAGCACAATGACTGTTGCTTTCAGCCCTAAGTGAAGGCGCAAATAAAATTTACAAGGTTTAGGTACATGTATATAATCCTTTTTTTTTTTTTACTTTTCATACAAAGCACCTTTTGAAATAGCTTTGAAGTCACGATGAGTTTCATCTTCGACTCGGATGGAATAACCTTATTTTTCAGAAGCAAGACAGCTATTTCAACTACCAGCAAATCTGGAAAGGCAGCTTATACCTGAGGATATGCAAGATCATAGAAACAGAATGGTTTGGGTTTGAAGAGGCCTTAAAGCCCATCATGTTCCAACCCCTTGCATGGGTAGGGACACCCTCCACTACACCAGCTTGCTTCAAGCCCCATTCAGTCTGGCTCTGCACACTGTGATGATAGCAAAAGCTTTCAAAGGAGCTCCTCTGAGCACGGTGTCTTTTGTGAGTGGCAGGATCTGTGCTCCATCCCTCTCCATGCAGAAGGCAGATCTGAAGTCAGGCACAGAGTGTGAGCAGGCTGATCCCTGCCTCCTGTGGGAAGGGATCGCTACACACAGAGCAGCGAGGGAGTACAAAAAAGAAAACTCTTCTCTTTTAACTTTCTCCCTAAGCCATTAAATCGCCACACTGAGCCGGCACCAAGTGATGCAGCAGGAATCCACCACCGCAGTAAGAGGGATGAAGATTCCGAGTGCCCCGCCGTGAGAGGGAGCGACGCGTCTCCCTGCGACCCCGTCCCTGCCCAGGGCCTCGGAGGGTCCGTGGCTCTCCCCACAGAGCCGCACGGCCACAGGCCGACTCGGGAGGAGCGGGCTGGGCGGGGACAGCGGGCAATGTCCGCAGCCGGCTCCGCCAGGTGAGCGGCGCTCCGGGAGCGCTGCTCTGACCCAGCACCGGGGAGAGGCTGCGCCCTCCCGGCCCGGCTCCTCGGGACGCTCCCAGCCCGGGCTCCTCTGCTCGCACGGAGGCGGGTGCAGGGACGGGGCGCGCCGGGGCTCACACACTCCCAGCCCCGGAGAGCAGCGGCCAAGCCGCCCAGGCCAGACCCGCGGCAGCCCCCGGGGAAGGCGCTGCCCGGGCCCCGGCAGGCCCAGCCCCGGCGCTGGCGGAGCGCGGGCCGCAGACCCCGCTCCCCTCCCCGGCCCGGCTCCCAGACGAGCGCCGCGGGCCGGCAGCGGCGGAAGCGCGGCCGCGCTGCGGGGCGGGCCGAGCCCGGCCTGGGCGCCGCTCCGGCCCCTCAGCCCCGGCCCCCTCCGCTCCCCGCGCTCCGGCCCCGGTTCGGTTCGGGCCCCGCAGCCGCCGCCCCGCGCTCACCTCCAGGCCGGGCCCGCGCCGCCGCCGCCCGCGCTCACACCGGCGCCGAGCCGGGCCCGCCCCGCCCGGCAGTGGGCAGCGGAGCCGGGGCGGGGCCGGCCCCACCCTCGGGCGGTAACGGGGCCCGCGGCAGGCCCGGGGGCCTCGGCTCCGCTCCGCGCACGGAGCTCCGGCACAGCCAGCGGACCGATCCCTCCCGCTGCCCCACCGCCCAGCTTAGGGGGTTGTTTTGTACCGAACTGGAACCCCAAGCGCTGTTTCCCAAGGCTTTAAACGAATGTTTCCATGCGAAGCTGAAGGGTAGCCAGCTCGCAGGCTGTTGCCCAAGGTCTGCACCCCAAAAAGAGGCACGAGAAACCCCCCAATGCACACCCCAGACATCCGTCACGCACACCCCACAGATCTCATTTGCTCAGGGTAAAACTGCCCTGAGGATGACACCATGCCAGTAACCAGCTCCAGGCCAAGTAATGAACATTTTAGTTAATTTTTTCACATATAAATTTTAAGCGGGGATAGAAAGAGACTCAGCACTACGGAACAGGAGAAAATGTGGATGCTGCACAGAGGCATTGGGCAGTGCTGCTGGCCAAAGCAGCATCCTCCTCCTCACTCCCCAGCCTGCAAGCCCATCCTTCACTGACACAGACAAGAACAAAACACTGTAGGAAATTCAGCACAGGACAAACAGATCTTTGCACCGTCTGGATTTCATCAGCTCTAAAGCTGAGGCCAAGGCTGGCAGATAACAGGACAGCCAGGAAAAGAGCTCTTCCTGAGAAGGGCCACCTTTGACAGCCCCTGAGTCACCCATAGCTCACTACAGTCTGCTCTTCAAGACAAGAAGCAGCAGGAATGAGAGAAATCCTTGGGTTTCTCTAGGTATGGATTGTTGGCCGACAGCATGAGAAATGCAGGAGCCATCTTGTTTCTGAGAACTTGACCTTTTCACAGCAACATGAAAAACAAAATATTAGCGTAGCATATGACTTTTGGTAATAGAAAACACATAAATTATGCAGAACAGGCCTTTCAAATGGAAGCAGCTTCATTACTCTCACTCACCAAAAGGCAACTTGCAAATTTAATGAGTAATTCCTGACTAGCAGCATTCTCATCTCTTCAAAAGAACAAAAGACACAAGGTTTTAAAAATACGTCCCATGGTTTGCTCTCCTTAAAAAGTGATGTGGATGGAGAAGAATTTCATGGATACAGGGGAAAAAAACCCCCATAAATAGGAAAGTTGCAAAAGTGAACACATTTTACACAACTCCATTCGTAGAACCAATTGTGATTTCAGCCAGGTGAAGTGCTTTCATTACCGACATGCTGTTTCAGTATCCTATTTGCATGGCTTTTTACTTGCAACTTAGCTGCTAACATGTTTTGACATCCTTCAAAGCACAGACACTTCAGAGCCATCTTCACTTCAATCTCTTTCTTTAACATCTAAAAAGAGCACTAAAGTTTTCTTGTGTAAAAAAGCAGCTGCCACTAAGAGAACAAATCTGATGTGATCACTTTAAAACCACATGCCACCACACTCAGGAGAGGAAGGAAAAATTACAGATGTGGCAGAGTCTTTAGGAACATCAACACCCTGCTGCTGCTCTTTAAGCTTCACTCCAGAGCCTTGATTTTATTGCTTACTCAAAACACAGTTAATTGACTGGACTAAAACAATACAGTAAGGAAAAGGCACAAAGGTTCAGTGTGTTTGATTGTCCTCATCCCTAACACCTCTGTTTTCTGACCTATCTACCCACACAAACAAAAAAATTTCTTTTCCATTGTATCAGAGAATTCCAGAATAGTTTGGGATGGAAAGGACCTTAAAGACCATCCAGTTTCAACTCCTCTGCCCTGGGCAGGGACAACTTATACTATCACAGGTTGCTTCAAGCCCCATCCAACCTGGCTTTGGAGAATTGCAGGGATGGAGCAGCCACAGGGTATGATTAGGAAGGGCCATATCAGGTTGAACTTCTGTTCTATATACTCAATAATTTAATAAATCTTCTGCAACTGTAACAAAAAACATGCTTGAGATGTGGCTTCTGGTGAGTTTGAAAACTAAAAGAGGGAGTGGATGGTTACCTCTACCAGACTCAGCATGTATGTTGCTCACAGCTATCCACAAAGACCTAAGAGTTTCTGTAGCATCCATGAAATCAAACTTTTCAGCCATCCAGTGTTTGAAGCCTTTACAGGAGGAGGAGGAAGTTCAGAGACCAAAACTAGATGAAGAATGTCATTACACATGAAAGCCAGCTGTTGCTGGATGGAAGGATGCAGTATCAGGACAAGGTACAACTTTCTCCTTTTGAGATAAAAATTGATAACAAGGTGTAACTCTCTCACTCAAGTAATATACCAGATAATCTGCACCACATTCTCCTCTTGGTCTGAGCAGGATGATTAGAATTAGCCTTTCTCTGCACTATAATATCATCTTTTTTCTTTAATCACTCTCTGGATAAGGGTTGAGGAAATCCTTCAAAGCAGACTTCTTATCCAACCAAGATAACAGCTGGGAAACTTTTTATTCTGATCCTTCACCATGACAAAGAGAAACTCTGCAGACTGAAAAATTACATCTATTGATGATTTTGTCAGCACATATTTTCCAAATACACACTACAAAGCTCTGTCTCTCAGAGGTCTCCATCTCATAACAAGGGAAGCAGTTCTAAATGCTTACATTGTGTCTTCCCTTCTGTCTACAGCAGCAAGTTGGCATAGCTGAGAGCAAAAATACTTACAACCATTTAAACCAGCATTTTATCCCATGTACACCAAACTAACTGGGCCACATGCCACCAGTTCACTTCTCTAGTGTGTTGTACTGGGACTCCACAATGACAACACACATGGGCATGCCAAGGATGGAGGGAGGAAGATGGGGTGGTGTGGGTTTCATTGCAGGTGGGTCACTGAAAGTACCAGAATCTCTTTTGGGGCAGTTCACAGATCTTTGACCGCCACAGTTCACTGCCATTGTCCTATTTTAGTTCAAGCCAGAGCCTTGTATTACAATTCTCCCATCTATTACTCTACCTGCAGATATTCAACCATTGGCTGTAGGCATCATTAACCTAAGCCTAAGCACAGTGTCACTTAGGACTAACTGGAAGGGCTGAGAGCTTTCTCCACAAGATGATCACTCTCTGTTCCATCACTCTTGAGGACCTGGTGACACCACACCACCTGCACAGCATGGTCCACTCACTTTTCAATGACTGTGTTCACATGTTAGATGAAATGTCATGACAATTAGTCACCACCCTGGCCATGTTTCTGGTGTCTGGAGATGTTTCAGCCCTGAAGAGTTCAGCCAAGTACTTCACAGCCTGTAATGGCCTGTGCAGCAGAACCAGACAGAGAATAGTTATCTTTTCTTACTGACCCATCCTCTGGATTGCCTCACACATCTCCTTAGACATCTCACTAGGGACTGGTCTGCATGGATCAACAAGTCATTCCTCAACCTGCCTCATCACTGATTAAAAAATTCTCTACCCAACAGTCACAAAGAGCATAAGTTTGTTTTTCTTAAATAGCAAAGTCAAGCCACTTTCAGCAATTTTAGTCAAGTGATGCTCTGTACTAACAGTCCACCAGTACTCCAGATGGTAGAAAAACTGAAAAGAGTGAAATCATAAAATCTGACCAATCCACCAGCTGTCACTAGCAAACAAGAAAAGGCTCAAGGTGAACAGGAATTTTGGATAAGCAGAGATATGATCTGCACAATGAGCACAAAGATTGAACAATACAGCCATACCTGTACATGCCACTTACCAGAATTATCTCTTACTGCAGGCTCACTTATTGTTAAAATTGACCTGAAAACAGGAGAAATACTGTTCTTCAACAGCAGTGAATGAAGATGCTCCAAAAATGGTCAGAATGCACCTTGTTCTACTGCCACAGATGGAATGGCAAAGGCACTCAGCAGCAGCAGGATCTTGCTAAACCAATTGATTTCCATGCTACAGATACTTGTAGACTCTGTGGTTGGGATTTTACACTCCCAATCTTAAATAATTCTGCCCCCCACAGTCACACTCTAGCACTTCTCCCAAAAAGAAGTCTTTGAGCTTCCCAGATTGTTCCACTTTGGAGTATTTTTCAAGAGCCCTTCTACACACACTGCAATTTCTAATTACATTGGCCTTTATAAAGCACAAAGTCCAGCAGCCTTAGACTGTGACCTGAAATTAAACTCTCATTATTAACCAATTCTTTAGAACAGGCTGGGTGTTTATGTACAGGAAAAACTTTTGCTAACAGAAAGAAACCCAAGAGGCTGCAATCCCTTTTTGCAATCACCTACTTTGACTTTCATAATTACATCTCTATTTTAACTTGGCTCTCATGGTGAAGGTGGCAATTAGAACAAGTAAATTAAGCACAGCATATGTTCATACCTGCACACACACAGATGCACTCACTCAGCAGCTTCTCTCAGTCTGACTAGTGAACCTGTCCAAGCATGTCCTCCCTGCCCAGAAGGTTCAGACTGTAGCCAGCAGCACTTCTGAAGACACAGCTCAAGAATCAAGAGCATAGACAAGCTACAAACTGCAACAAAATAGAGCTGCTGGGCCACAACACTGGAACAAAAGTCCAGGCAAAATCTGACAACTGTGTTCTTATCCACAGGTAAAAGCTGAGACACAGGCAATCCCTTATTGCCCCCACGTGGTACATCAATCCTATTGCACAAAAGTGCTAATATGCCCAGAATTCCTCTAAATTTGCTTTAAATTGAATCCAAAGTTTTTTGATAGATGCTAGTTCTGTGACTGTAACAGCCCGGATGTTAAGCTGCTACCAAATAGTCTTTTCTGGAATTATATTGATTTATTCTTCTCTTTACACTTAATAATGTCTGCACAGTGAGGACAACCAAGCACGTCTTAAGCAGCAAGGCCTAAAAACCATCCCCCAATAAAAATAAGAGTGCTAGAAAACTCATCCTGCCTTGATTTATTATTATTTTTTAAATCCCATTGAGGTTCATCTCATTTCCCTGCCCATCAAATCAACTCAGGTTTTGTTACCCCAGAGAAGCTGCACAAGGGTTCAATTCAGCCAAGTCTTGTAAAATGCCTCAAACATGTGCCTGAAAAATGTCTGTATGTTTGTGGGGTGGGGAACAAGACAGCCCCAGACAGAAAACACTGCTCTCCCACAATCTAAATTCTGACAAGAAAGGTCATCTCATCTTCACATACCAATCAACTTTAGTCAACAAATGCACAAATGCCCAGTTAAATATAAAGGAAAAAAAGGCCTAGTTCTAACTAATGGGCAGGACACTCAGAATAAAATGATAAATTTAGAATCTCCAAACATTAGACACAGATAAGCTTGGTAATTATTTTACAGCCAGATAAACCACAGTTTGGGCTGTCAGTGACCACCAATTCTGCTGCATTAAGTTCTTCCAGAAAGGAGGCAGCCAAACCCAGATTGCTGGCAAAACAAACTGGTGGATTCCCCACTCTGCCCTCAACCAAAAGGGCTGTTCCAGCTGTTTGTGCCAGGAAACAGAGCACTCAGTTCCACTGCTGCCAAGACACAGCCCCTGAGCTGAGCCCAGCTGCCAGACACATGGACATCCATCCCTGCCACGCTGTGCTTCCATGTTTCAAAGCAGCCTGGGCCTAATTGCTGGCCAGGAAAGGAAGAGTCAAACCAGTTTCCTTGCTCTGAGTGCAGACTTTCAAAGAGACTGAAATATTCCTGAAGAGCCAAATTGTGTGTTCTCTGCAGGGGAGAAATACTGAAGTCAGAGCAAGGACTACTACAGGAGCAGCTCAACTTAGGTTTTGGCTCTACTTTATGGAGAAGTTTTTTAGAAGTAAAAATAAATTAAAAATTTTAAAACAACATGGGAATTGGAAATTGCAAGGCACAGGAGTGAGCATGTTCTGAACAAAGCCTTTTACTGACAATGTCTTCTCTTTTTTTCCTTTTTTTTTTTAATAAATATGCTATTGAAGTAGTACAGGATCTGTTTTAATGAGTGTTTTGCATTAGCTCTCAGGGTGTGTATATTTCCCTATTTTATAGAATACACTGACTTACCTTCACAACACTTGTGAGCTCCTATGCTTCCTTCATAGGTTTTTCCCCATGAATTTTTGGTTTCTGCTTTTAAAAGTGAGGCAATTCCTCATTGCCCCACCAGCTTCAAATTGTTTGTCAATATAAAAAAGGGGGACAGCCAGAGTGAGGCACTCTAGGCATGATGCCTCAACATGGTGAAGTTGCTAAAGGAAGGCACATCTTATAACTCAGATCTCCCTGACTTTTTGCCATGTCTTCCTGGATGCAACTTACAGAGCTGAACAGAAATTTCTCTCTGGCAATGTGGATCACTTTTGGAGCTCAGCCTTAAACCTGACACCATTTACATCACCACAGACAAGATGTGCAAAGCTGAGAGCCAGGGAGGGCTGGGATGGAGCAAAAACAACCAGCTCCATCAGTTCTACAGAACTGTTTACAGCAGGTTTCAAAGGGAGCAGGGTAAGCCCCGGGCTTGGGAGAGAGAGTAGAGCTCCTCTTTATTTTCCTGTCTTGGAGTTCAGTGTTTCTTACAGCACTACACTCTCATTCTTGCTCCATGGGACTGCTCCATAAAGCCAGGCAGGATGGCTGTGGGGCTGTGTCTGCTCTCACCAGGGTATGTTCCCAAAAATGTGCTGTTCTCTCTCTCAGGTAGCTGGACACCTCCTCTGCCTTGCTGGACTGACAGGCTCTCATTCCTGTGGGTAGGAGTGAAATTCATTTGCCTTCTGCATTTCAAGCACCGAAACTAAACTTGCAAACACACAGCTACATCAGATCTTGCCTTGCTAAATGCTGCAGAAACTCCACAAGGCACCTGAAACTTGGGCACACCCTGCTGTGGCTATGAGCCAGGCCCAGGTGATCCCATCAGGTCTGGGCTGCACTGCCAGTGTCTGGCCATCACAGCACTCCTTAGATGAAGTTCTTCCTCCTCATACTCCCTCCATTCCCAGTTTCTGGGCTTGAGCCATAATGACATCAAATGTAACTTCACTGCACATGCACTCACCTGGTCACTGCGACAACAGCCTGGTTCAACATCCTTCAAGTCTTCATATAAAAGGACACAGAAGCAGGTGACAGCACCTCCCATTTTTTGGATTATGAAGAGATCACTTCACTGGTAAACTGGCCTGCATTACCAGCCACATGCCTTTGGGGCTGTCCAAAGGAACAGCAGCCCAGAGCCTCATTCAGCATCCCCAGGAAGAGGTGGCAGACATGGCAGGAACAGGGCTCCAAGACAACAAGCTGCTAATCAAACTGTTATCTCTCCTGAGAAATTGCCCTTGGGAATCATGGGCTGTGGGAAAATCTCTATGGCAAGCTGAGTTATGAAATGTTTTAATCACAGCTTTCTTGCACTGCGGGAATCCTTTAAGCATTTCTTTCCGGCTTTCTCTGACAGCAGGAGCTCTGTGTTAAGCTCTTTGTGCTCTATTTCATACACAGCCTTGAGAGAAAACAGCAGATAGGGAAGAGCACATAATTCCATGGAGTCCTTTGCACTGAATTCCACTACAATGTCCTTCCAAGCAATAGTTTTAACTCTTCCCAAAGTCTTCATGGATTGTACTATTGCACATTCCAAGAAATTACCAGCTCATTTGCCCTCTAGTTCAGACACTTCCCTAAAGAATGTAGCATTTCAGGATCTATTACAAAGTGTCCAGAGAAGGGAATAAAAAGTTACATTCTTCATTTTTCTTACTCAGGTGTCAGTAAACATTTATAGACATTTTGTTCACTTTCTTTTTCTTTTTGTAACCACTAAATCTGTGTAACAAGCTAGCAAAATCCTGATAGAAAAAGCTTCTCCAAGGCCCAGAAGCCAGATAAAATAACAAGAATACCACAGAGAAGCCAGACACACAGGTGTGCTTAGCCATGTCCAAATATTCAGAAAGATCCAGACAATATTTGGCAATATTTGTGGAGCAGGAGGGCTGCCTCATAACAAGTCACTTCTCTGCACTCATGCTGTCTGCATGTCTGAGATAGAAACAGCAAAGGACTCAACTGATATTGAAGTCAATCCATGAATCCAAACTTAATTTCTTTCAGTCTTGGGAGGATTTCCTACTAAATGCCTTCTGAATACAGCTGGGATTGGTAGCATTTGGTAATGAAATGCCAAACATTCCCTTGCACTCACATCACAGGAGAGTTTTCTCCTCAGTGGCTTACTCTGAGGTCATGAGAGTGTGTATGAAGAGAGAGGTGTGACTAACTCATCCCCAGGTGTCACACAAATGGGAAGCCTGGGAGCAAGCAGAGCCAATTTGATCTCCAGCCCAGCCATGCTAATATTCCAAACCACCTGAAAAGGGCACATTATAGGTTCTGAATGATCTTTTTTCCTCATTCTTTGCTGAAGAGCCATGATGAGTGAACTTGAACTGCTGTCCTCAGAAAAGGGAATGTGGACATACAAGCCACCATCACTCTAATGAGGACAAGTGGAACCTACAAAAATGCTACCCTGAAAGAATGGATGAAATACAAGAAAAAAGCTGGGAGCTTGCAGGATCTCAAATTGAACCAGAAAAGAAAGGGATTAGTCTGAAGGCAGCCATGGCACCTGCTCTGCTTTCCTCCTCCTCACCAGAGGTTGTTTTCTAGTGAGGAGCAGTGTCCAGTAAATAAAAGTCAGGGTTCAGCACAGTGCAAAAAGCTCCTCCTCCCTGCAATTGCCACAGCATTCTCCTTGCAGATATTATGTCACTTTAACAGGGTCCTGTACTTCTTTAGGGGTGACCTTCCAAACCACTGTAACATAGAATTTCCACAAAACCTGGACCATTTTCTCCAATGCTATGCATGTCTATCCACCCTTGAGGCAGATCTCTAAATGACCTCCCTAGAAATCTCTGTCCTGACTCTCAGCATGGTGTGGAGCCCACTGAGTAGACCCACCAGACTTACCAATAAGAACATGCTTTCTTTAATATCCAAAGGGAATTCAAAACTCTCAAAAGCTGTTGTAACAGGCTTGAGGGAGGAAAAAGGGGTGAAAAGCTGGGGAAAATCATCTTTCCCTGTTCCCCCTGGATAGCAACACTGAATACTCATCAAGTGACCCACCCTCATTGCCCTTGATGTTACCATGCCATAAACTGGCATCCCACAATACAGCAACAAAGCAATCCTGACTGGCCTCTCAGCTCTGAAAAAAACTCCCCAGGAGGAGCATCTATGGCAATATGTGTAGTTAGGCACCACATGGACAGACCAAGCAAAATTGTGACCCAATACAGAAAATGCTTGGATCAAAGCTGTTTCCTACCTGCTCTGGGCACATCTGTTGTTATCTCATCCCTCTGTCCTCCAAACTGAGGCTGAATTAAGGCTGTCCTGGTTTAGCAATGGTCTGCCTCAGTTTAATGTTCCCACTGAAACTCCAAACTGGCTGCAATCACTCACTCCCCTCTTCCTCTCTCCCTCTTTTCTGCTTCAGGATGGACAGGAGAACTGGAAGCACAAAATGTTATGCAACGAGACAAGAAAAGGAACAGTAATAGCAACCATATTAAATATCAAAAAGGATACAAAAGAGAGAGGGCTTAACATGGCAAAAAGTTTACCATGGAGTCTAACCCCACTCACTGCCACTCCAACCCTGCCCTTTCTGGCAGCTGCAAAAATTCACCCTGTCCTGGCTGGAACAGGACAATATTCCAAACATATCCCCACAAATTAATATTGAGTATAATAAAGAATCATAATAAACACAAAATAGCTTTTTAGCAATTTTTATTACAGTTTTGGCTAATTGTAGTACATAGATTATTGCAGGTTTTTGTACCAAGAACAAGTCATTTTTGCTATCAACTATAAAGTTCTGCAAATTCAAAAGTAATTTTACTCCTAAAATAAAAACCGTCACAACACAGAAACAGAAAAAAAAATAAACATGGCCAGTTCAGCAAGCCACCAAACAGAATCTACCTTTTGTCCCCAAGCCTTTCTGCTACTCATATCTCTTTTTTAACAGCAGCTTTTCTGAGAAAAATAGTCTTGCCTTAGCACAAAACCATTTCAAGACCATCCCAAGAAAAGTGAAGGGGAAATAGACCTTCAGAGACATCAGGCACACTCTGAACAATTGTTCCAAAGGCTTGGGAAGGAGCAGCAATTAATTACCTGTCTTGAGTATTTGCAGCTAAAATGGCTAGTGCCATAAACTTAGTTTTTCCCATTAAATATCAAAATAACATACAAAAATATTTCTCCTGCTGAATTTTTAGATCAATTATTTTTTTTTCTTAAGAATCACATGAAATGCTTTATCCTGATCAAATCTTTTAATAGATATGTTAATATTCCAAAGAATCACACATTGCCTGAAATAATTTCACAGATGGTGACCAAACAGCACTAAAGAAATGGACAATCTGCTCTTGTTCCCATGCTAAAAATACAGGAAAAAAAAAACCTATCAGCCCAAAATACACAGCAAGAGTGACAAGTACAATCAGGCCCCTGTGCAGACATTTTACATTTCACAGTTTTTCTTCAAGTACAGGCTCATAGCAATAGAAATAAATAAGGTGTTCTGGAGTGTTCTCTGACAGTGCTGCTATATTACTTTGGTCCCACAATTTCTTTTGAAAAAACAACTCAAGAATTTAGAAACACATGTTTTTCCATCCAAGTTTTACATGCAGAGATTTGATAAAATGGGATTTAACTCTTCTGTGCATACAAAAAGGTTCTCATGTTCACTTTTGACAAGCTTAGGGAATGAGTGGTGTCAAACTTTGATAGTACATACTTTTGAAAAGAGATCTAGAGTTCCTCAGTAAAGGCTATGATGCAGGGTTTTACTTCACATTTTTAGAAAGATTAAAACAGAAAACAGTAGTTTCAGGTAGGTAAAAATTTCAGTTGATTAGGAGGATTATATTTAATCTAGTCACTGAAGTACCTCTGGAATGATACATTAGCTATAGAAATTCTATTATTTTTTTCAAAGAAACACTATCAAAATACTAAAAGTCACAGCTGCACCTGAGCTCCAAGAGCCAAAACAAGTTGCAATTCTATTAATCTGTTTATTAGCTGCTCAGATAAGGATGTTTTGTGCTAGATGAAGAAATCTGATTGCTGACTTTATCAGGAGCAGCAGACAACCCAGGGTGTGTTTCTGCTTGCCCTGTCAGCCACCACCTGGGCAGTTGTGTGCTACATTGATTATTTGCTGCAAACACAAATGCATGATCTGCAGCACAAGTCCAGCCAAGTTAAAAACAGTCTCCTTTGCCACCAGGATTAAGAAAGTTTCTTATTAGTAGCCTAATAAAAAAATTACAGTCACTCCTGAAGTAATACTGCTGACTCCATCCTGCAGCAAGAACATAAAATACAGTTTGCATTGATCCTGTCAGGAACAGGTCACTTTTAAAAAGAGAAGTCTGTTAATATATATTTTTATTACATGTAAGAGTTTATGATGCCCTAAAAATAGTATGAAAATACTTCTTAAGAATTATAGAATTTCTTATCATTTGGATATAGTAAACACTCATGCATAGAAAATTACTCTTCAGAGTTTACCTTGTTCAACAAATTCAGCCTTATTCAAGTTTATTTGGCTACAATAATGCCAGAAAACAGCAGGAGTGATTTGTGATGGACAACAAGAAACTATTCAAAATTAGCTGCAGTAGAGTAAGAGATATTAGGAAAATAATAACCCTCAAGGTTACATCTAAAAGAAATACTGATTGTCATGTAACATACAGTGTGCCTCTCACAGAGGCATTTCCTCTTCTTTCTTTTGCCAAGACACAAGGCATGTTTGAATTTTCATTTGATATTTTGCAGAGGCCAAGGAAATCCTCTGCTCTGAGCAGACACAGAGAAAGAGCTGATAGTCTCACACACACATGTAAACACTACAATATTTATAAAAATAACCTTGCAGGGCTGCAACCTTAGTGAGGTGACTGTTACCTGGCACTGAACAAGGTATCACTGACAGCTTTTCTAAATGGAATACAAAGTTAAAAGCAGGGAGCTAACAAAGTCTATTAAAAAAAATATTATTATCGAATACTTATCAGACTAGAAAACTTTCAATGACTATTTTGTATCCCTAATAAGAAATTTTAAAATAACCTCAAGATAAGAAGGACTAAAGAAAACAAAAGCCAAATGTGTATAATATATTTAAAAAACCAACTGACTACATGTTATGAAATACATCTCACAAGATGTTACCACAAAACAGTCCCACATTAAACTCTACAGCAAGCTCCAGACCACGTGGAAGCAAGAGGCATCCTTTCTGCCTCCACCACTGCAATCCAGCTCCAGAAGGTATCCTGTGAGTCAGGGGATAAAATCATCTGAAAACAAGGCAGGGAAAAACCATTTCAGATCAGCTGCCATCTCACATTGAGAAACCTGAAAGAACTGCACACATTTTATAAGTCATAAGGACACAATGATTTCATCATGAGACTAAGAAACCTGTTTAAACTATTTCAAAGACTTCTTCCATAATTCTTACCAGTATATATTGTATTGACTTTCTGAAAAATTTTCATATATATATATATATATACATACACACAACAGCACACTGTTTAGTTTGACTCCAAGCCATTTAACTTTGCAAACAGCAGTTAATCCTTATAAATTAAAATTGACTGAAACCTATGCAAATCCACTTCATTAACATTTTTCCAAACTTCTTAACACCAAGCACATTAGAGCACAGCTGAAGGAGAAGCCCTTTAGCTGACTATTTGAGCATCTTACCCAAGACTTTACACATGGTGCCCATGAACTGCACTGCTGTCAGCTTCTCCACTTTGCATCTGCATCTGCATCTGTGCCTGCATTCTTGCAATCATCTCCTGCATGCGACGGAGCTGGAAAAGCAACACAGAAAGATTCTGTAGCCTAATCTCACCTCAGAACATAATTCTTCACTGTCACCACTCTAATGCTTGTTTTTATTGAAGAAGGATCACATATCTGCATTTTCTTTATCTGACAGGTAATGATCTCAGGTTGTGGCATCTTTTATTCCTCCTCATCACTGAAGAGGCTGGCATTTACTGACTGAAATAAAGAGGCTTTATTATTGTACTGTGGAATGGGATTTTTAAGCATCCCTAAATGGAAGTCTTTGATGTTAAATATATAAAAACAAGCATTTACACTTACTAAAGTTTATCAGAAAAAAAAAAACAACCTAGTTATGTCCCTCCAAACTACTCCTGTACCTGTCATCAAAAATAAAATTGTCAGGATTATTCCCCAGCTCCCTTGCTGGGGATGACTAGGTGGAAGCAAGTATTAAAGGCACACCATCCAGTGAGACTCAAGCACAATTAAACTTTGCCAAAGCTGAGTTTTAGAGTATTGCATTTAAATATATTAAACATTTAAGCACAAGAAAAGTATGTCAATCACCTGCAAACATTAATTGAATCCTGCTGAACATACATTACTTAAATCCTTTCATTGCACCCAACTCTGACAGGTGGCAAGTCAACCTCACTATGGAAATAATTTTGGGTGCCTTTGTGCACTTACACTGCAAGTTCAAATGAAACTGTTAAACTTAACAATAAACTTAAACCTGTAGAATGTTTACACTATACTTGTTTTTCATATTGCTTGCAACAACAATGCTTTTAATTTTCCCTTGGTTACATTTTGGGACTAGGTGACTAGCAGAAGTCTGAGCATCTGCTTGTGCTTGGATAAACTAAGGAGTTCATCTAACTCAGCCCTCTCCCAGCTCTTAGGAAGTGCATGGAGGAGCCTCACAGCCAGGTGTCCACTCCCAGTACTTATCCACAGTTCTCAAAATCTACAGTCTGCTCCTTTGGAGCTTGCCAAACAAAAAAATTCCACCTTTGCATTTAGCAAGCATGTTCATGGAGAAAGCAAACTCTCCCATCCCAGCATTTTTGAGCTCAGCTGCTCAAAAATACCTTGCTATGTACAAATTCCATGCTAATGAATGGAATTTACAATTTACAGACCACAATTTACAGACTATGTTAGAAGTATCTTTTTCAATTGAAATCAGCCATCTATTAATCCATTGACCATGACCTCTTGCTTGTGTAGAAGATTCCCATTCATCCTGCCATCTGATTATGTTAGTCCCTTCCCCTTTTGCCATCCACTTCTCAACAAGGCTATCAATCTCATCTACCCTAGCACAGGACCTGCTTCAGGTCCACACTTCAGCCTTTCTGCCCACATTTTGCTTTTCATTGCACTTTTTCTAGTCTTGCCTATCTTTAACCTCTAGAGGTTAGAGGAACAAGAAAAGCAGCATTAGAGCTATGCATTATGAATCTGTCATAGTGGCAGAAAGAGAATTTATGTTTCATTTCTTATTTCTCAGCATTTCTACCATCATTCCCTCTTTTGCTGCAGAACTGAACTGACTTTGTCCTAGTTTGCAGTTGTTAACTGTACAACTCTTACTCCCATGAGGATGGCTCTCCTTGTCCACACAGTGTGTGTTACATCCACTGCTGATCACTACTCCTCTTACTTCTTCTCAACCTGTTTTCCTAGTGAACCTTAAATAACTTTATATTGGCATATAACTGTTTTTCCTTTACAGATGACCAAGATCATATAAATATTTGTTCTGAAGTAGCAAAAAAAATAACAAAAATTCTCCCATTACAAGAATATAAAGTTCTGTCATCTTACTTCCGCTTCCTTCTCAAGCAGAATCTGGTCTTTATTTACTTCTTCATCTTCTATTTTCCTAAAATAATATTAATATTGTTAGAAACATAAAATCATTAAGGTTGGAAAAATGTTCTAAGAGTGCTGAGCCCAAGCATTAACCCAGAATTTTGTTCACCACTAAACCATGTCCCCCAGTGCCACATCCACAAACAGTTTGAACACTTCCAAGGGTGGCAGCTCCACCACTGACCTTGGACAACCTGTGTAGGGACCAAACACCCTTTCTGTGAAGGAATTTCTCCTAATATTCAATCTAAACCTCCCTGGTGCAACTTGAGGCCATTTCCTGATTTTGCATCACTTGGTACTTGGGCAAAGCAACTGCCTCCCAGCTGGCTTTATTCAAGATTTCCTACCACTTTGCTAATAGCTTTCTCCTACTCCATGTCACAACAGGGAAGATCTACTAATGGATCTAATCAAGCAAGTGCTACCAAATATGTAAAGCTAACAAACTGGTGTTTCTTCAAAAGTTAACAGAGAAATACATTGTAAAAAAATCTGCCCTGCCCCAAAACCTCTGAGATCATTAGTTAGTACAGTCAACAAACACCTATGGTCAAGCACTCCTAGTATCAGAAGTGCAAGCTTGAAATAAATTCAGATTAAATCTACCCTCACTTACAGTAAACCTAACTAAATTCTAGTACCATTTCAGAAATGTGAAAGCAAAGGTATATGGGCCACTTAACTAAAAAATATACAAAATCATGTCTTAGTTGCACATACCCAACTTAACAGCAACTTGAAATACTCTAAAAGCTGGATGATCTTATGTCACATTACTTCTAAGGCCTTTGTACAACAACATTTTGTTGGATAAGAGGTGCCAGAACTTGGGACATTTGGGGACTTTTACCTTGAATTTCAGAAACCAGGATTTAAAGTCAGGGGAGAAGAGTATTTTATCATTTATCTGTAGACCAATGCTACAGGCAGGAAACTGTTAAACTGTAAAACTCCTTTTACTGAAAACTGACCAGACATGAGACAAAATCTCTGTCAACAGCAGGATGGGGAAACTTTTGCAAAAATACCCCAAAGCCCCCAGAATGTGCAATTCGGAGCCCTCTAGTGGCCATAAGAAGAGATGCAGCTGAAACACCTAAACCAGGAAACACAGTTTCCCACAAGTCACCAACTCAACTTTACAGACCTTGCTATTGTACCTGAAAATCAGGTTTTTTGCCTAGTTCTCTTTCCAGAAAAGCTGTGTTCTACCCAGCCCAGCCTCAAACAGGGCTAACAGCCATTACCCAGTGGCTGCTACTATTTATGTATGTCATATTTAATAAAACATTGCAAATCATCTCTTTTTAAAGGCCAAATCCAAATATTCCAGTTGTTAATTCTGAAGAAAAATCCCACACTCTTTTTAAGATATCAGCTCTGATCTAATTTGCAGATTTTTTAGACAACACTTATCATAGACATCTGTCCTTCTTAGTACCTTCAACATTCCAATCCAACTGTGTTTAAGCCTCAGACCAAAGCACAGATCTATTCCCACAACTCTCTAACTCCACAACTGTCACTTTGGATTTACCAAATATTTTTTATACACTCTTTGTAAGCTGGTCAATAGCACCTGATGTTGACTAGAGTTACAGAACTGCCCTTAGTCTAACCAAATCTTAGCAATGCAATGGTAGGTGAGACACAGAGAGAGCAAAATTCAAATTCAGAAGATGAAGAAGTAGCATGTAACCATGAGATGACAACCTGCTGCCTCGTTTGAGCCTCTCAGAGCGGAAGTTCTCATAGTGAAGATCCTGGGTCACCTCCTGAAGGTCCTGCATATGGGTGCTGGAGGAAGAAAAGGAATTAAAAGATAAAACATCCTTGTGTGACATCGGTTTGCTTAAGCAGCTCTGGCATTCAGCACTGTCTTGGATCAATGTGCTTAGCATGCACACCCACTTAGCATGCTAATTTAAAAGCTAATTTCAGTTAAATTGGTGCAATAAAGAACACAGAGGGATCTCCCCAGCCCTGAGACTGCCCTTACAGAAGCTGGGCGAGGCCTTTGGTGAATCCAAGCAGGGAAAACAGAGTAACAAAAACCAGCAGAAGAAAACAACTAGTGGACTTTTCAAGTCTTCTCCCTTGCAAGTGTATCTAGTTGTAAATACATTGTAATAAGGACAACATGTTTTATGTTCCAAGGGATCTGAGTAGCAACACAACACTACATTCCACAAAAGAATCAGAAAAAAACATTCTTTTCACCAAGTAATTCATATTGGAGAGAACCTATGGATCCTGTGTGATCCAGCCCCTGACCAGGCCTAGCTCAGCTAGGTCAAGGTGCCTTCCCCACACAAATTCTGAATCTGTCCAGGGATTTCACAACTGCTGCCATCCCCAGTGCAGTGCTTGATTATCTTGGTGATTGTGGTCTAAACTACTATTCAATTGGAAATTTCTAACTTACATTAACATGGTCCTCAGCTTCAGGAAGTCATTATGCTCTGGATTCTCCACTTCAACTACACCCCATGGGTAGAGCCGACCTCTAACTTTTTTACCTTTTGCTTCAATGAGTTGATTGGACCCCACCACACAAAATGGAATGCTGGCCTGAAAGACAAAAGTGAAAAAGTTACTTAAAATGAACCAGGACAAGCAACTCCAA
This sequence comes from Erithacus rubecula, assembly GCF_903797595.1. Classification (NCBI taxonomy): domain Eukaryota; kingdom Metazoa; phylum Chordata; class Aves; order Passeriformes; family Muscicapidae; genus Erithacus; species Erithacus rubecula. The sequence continues at coordinate 20,772,622 of NC_136663.1, forward strand.
GAACAACTATTGCTCTGCTCAGCACTGCACATTATGGTAGTAAGTTCATAATTCTCTTAAATTAAAGGTGTAAAATAAATCAAAGTAAATGCTGCCACCATCTTCCAAGCTAGGGAAGCCTGAGCAGAGACACAGTGACTCACTCCAGATTGCATTGCAGATCTTGTTCTAAAGCCATCTGAGCACTCTGGAAAAAATACAATATATTATCTACTTTTATAACCTATTAAAGTAGTCATACCTTTAGGAGTCTGGTCTGCTCTTTAAAATCTTCATCTTCATCTGATTCAGCATCAGGCAGGTGATAAATCTTGATGCCATGCTCTTCTATTTCATCCAGAATCTGAGATATGCAGTAAAAGAAATCAATATAATGTACGTGCAGAATCAGTGCTTTTAAATCTTAACAGAAAATTATTTAATACACAGTCTCTTAAGAAATCTGGATTTATCTTACTGATCCAAATTGCTCAACAAGGATTTGGTTTTAAATACCAGATTTCTTCATTATATTCAACAACTACTTGCCACAGATTTTCAGACAAACAACAGCGTTTACCAAAACACTGTCCTTTGTGGAATCTGTGTTTTATTAAACCTTTGCAATTTTTTCTTTGTAATAAGAGCATTGACTCAGAAGTCATACTTGCTTTCTACAGCTGAACCTCCTTGCTCTTATCTCTGAATTACTACTTGGGGTGGGAGTGTTTGAAAAACTGAGATATAGACACAACAAATATTTTTTCCTTCATGGCTTCCAGTAAGGGTATCTGCAGCAGGAATCCATTTGCCATAGACCTCAAATTTTGCTCTTTAAAAAAGAATAATCTTTATTTCTCCAGAATTCTAGCACTCTAAATATACCTACTAGAGTATACCATATATAAAGTCTCTATTTTTATTCCAGATTGGGTAAAATAGCTGTAAGGATTTTCAGAATAACTGACACAAATCATGAAGTTTCCAAAGCAAGAGCGAGTACTGGAGCATGTCTTTGACAAGTTAATTCTAACATTTCTTTCTGAACTTCACAGCTGTTATTAGCTCATGATGTTTTGCTGAATCCCACCTCCTCCCAGCAAATACAGCAAGTCCTGCATGACTGAATGTGTTCAGAGGTCTTGCCTCTGGAAGACAGGACTGGAATGCTTTAGAAGGAGTGACATAGGGGAAGAAAAGCAACTTAAAATCAGAAATATCTCTGAAAATCCCATTTTTTAACCATCAGAATTCTGATTGGGTAAAAAAACCCAAAGAATATACATATGTACATTCTACATGCAGATACTATCTCTGCTTTGGGACTGATTAAGCAGGTAACAGAGCAATTACCATCAGCAAATGTATTTAAATACTTTTCCAACGTTTCAATATTCACTCAATCTAATTGTAGATATAGCCAGACTGCTATTTTGCATAAACATTCTCAGGATAATTTCTCAGTAAAATACATAATAAAATTTGCAAGATATCAAACTACATATTAAGTGATGCTACACTGTGCATGAGATTTTATTTTTTTCCTCAGCTAGGACAGAGTAAGTTTAATGAGAATGCCCCTCTCTTCAGCCACTGTACTGCTACAACCAAAGCACAACACGTTTCTGCAAGCCAGAAAAACACTCACCCTTTTCTTTAGTCTCTCTCTCTCTTTCAGAGAAAGTGTATCAGCTTTTGCAATCACTGGTACAATATTAACTTTGTTGTGTATGGCCTTCATAAACTCAACATCCAGAGGCTTAAGGCTAAAATTAAAATATGGAAAATTTTTATTTATTTTTACTCTAAATTAGCAATTTATTTCACTTCAACATAAGTATTGTCTCTTTACACAGAAAGAACACAGCCAATTAATGTTAGCAGTTATAGCAGTTGCTTAAGTAATGGCAACCTGATTCTGAAAATTTAAGTCAACAGGCACAAAACAAGTCTCTAAAACAAAATAATGCAAAAAAAAAAAAAGAAGACAGAGAAAACACCTACCCATGACCAAATGGTGAAATGAAATAGAAACAGCAATGAACTCGATTATCTATGATATGCCTTCTGTTCAATCCACTCTCATCATGCAGGTATCTCTCAAACTGCTCATCAATATAAGAGATTATGGTCTTAAAACTGCAAAACAAACAGGGATTGGAGGAATCACCAAATGGTCCACAGTTTTAGGGCTCTTTAAGTAATATTAAATCACTAAGATACTCTGTTAATGAACCAATCTTCTGATGAATGAAAATTTATTCTATAAAACAGGGAAAATAGAAGAGCACATATCTTAAAATTTTAATTGAATTCTAGAATAACAAGCTACTATGCATATTTTACATATATATATGTGTGTACATATATATATATATATATGTATGTATATATATATATATATATATGTATGTATATATATATATATATAAATAGGTCCATGTCTGTCATGTGCTAGAGCCCCAGAGCTGGATGCAGGTGTCACAGGAGGGGGGCAGAACTCCTTCCCTCAACTTGCTGGCCACACTGCTTTTAATGCAGCCCAGGATACTAATGGCTTTCAGGGACTGCCTGCTCATATCTAAATTTTTTGTCCATTGGTGTCCTGGTTCTGGGCCAGATCAACAGCAGGGGGCAACTCCAGAGAGAAGCAACTTATTGCAGTGTGCTGAGCCCTGGCTTTTATCTTCTAGACACTGCTCATGACTAGAGAGCATCCTCAGGCAAGGAGGAGGAAAGCAAGGCAACAGGCACTGTGGCCATTCCAACTGGAGCTGAACCACTGCCACAAACAGCTGCCCCTACACAGAAGGAGAAATGCAAGACCAAATCAGTTTGCTTAGTGAAGGATGGAGAGGAAGCAGGGCCCACACAGCAGGAGGAAGAGGCAGGGCCAGAGATGATCACCCAATATATGTGAAAAGATTTCAGCTGCTATTTGGGAGAGACCCTGGCAATCTGGCTGCTCTGATACCAGGATATTGAGGACCACCATATGGAACCAGATCACAGAGAAGCCAAGCAACTGGGACCCCTGTCCTGGGAGGTGGGCATTGACAAAGGGATTGGGAAGAGGACAGAAACTCTCAACTCTGCTGGCAACTTCTGTCAAGCCTGAGGGAAAATTATTCTCTCAAGGATGATCAAATGGAGTGACCAGGCAGGTGGAAGGTCATGGTGGAAGGTACCCAGTACCTGAGAGAACTGTGCTGAGGCAATCTATAGGGGTCCAAATAACCATCAGTGCCCTGTAGATCCAGATGAGGTCCACTGTACACAATCCATGTGGCAGAAGTTTGTACAGAGCACACCATTGTTGTATGTCAACTCATTAGCACTGTTGTCAGTGGAAGGAGAGCAAACAGTGCTTCAGGTGACCCAACTCTGGCAACATGAATATAATTTTTTTTCTTCCCTACCAACCTGCACCTCAGCTGTGGAAAGACCCTCTAAGATTAAGCACAGAGTTGAAAAACTCCAGCAAACTAAAGAGGAAATGTTCCATACTCCACCAGTACAGGCCAGTCTCTGGGAGCAAACCCCCCATCCTCAAGAGACAGGATATACACCACGAGGTAACCTGTGGTTTTACCTGCATGACCACAGAAAAGACAAGAGGAAGTGGGATGGAAAACCAAAAACTGCCTCAGCAGCATGGGTGCAGGAGTTGAGAGGAAGTACAACCATCACAGGAAATTCTTGAAGCATAAACACAGCTCCAGTTTCCAGTGGGCATGTCCTCAGACAGAACAGAAGGGCTGATGTTACTGCTGAAGTGTAAGGCTTCAGAACATCTGTAGTACATTGATGACATCATTGTGTGGGGATACACAGCAGAGGAAGTTTTTGAGCAAGGGGAGAAGATAATCCAGATTTTCCTGATGACTGGTTTTGCCACAAAGCAAAGTAAGGTCAAGGAACCTGCCCAGGAAATCCACTTTTTAGGAGAAAAATGGCAAAATAGGCAATGTGAGACTCCAGTGGATGTGGTCAACAAAACAGCAGCTCTGTCCCAGTGACCAGCAGGAATGAAGCTCAGGCTTTCCCAGGTGGGTTTTTGTAAGGTGAATATTCCAGAGTACAGTCATATTGTAAGACCTCTCTATGAGGTGATGAAAAGGTATGATTTCAAGTGGAGTCCTGAACAACAAGAAGCTTTTGAACAAATGAAACAGAAGATTGCTCATGCAGCAGCCCTTGGGCTTACCAGGACAGGACATGTGGTCTTGAACCTGTATTTCACTTTATTGGGAAATTCAATTTCCAAAAGTTGGGTTGGCTTTCCCCAAGAGGTTACCTTGAGGTTCAGGGGTTTGAGAGATATGGGAAAAGAGATAACCTCTGAAAGCTGATTGCTATTGATCTCAAGATTACTTCTCAGTATTTACTATAATGTAAATTTGTAAAAAAACTCAAAACAACCAACCAAACAAAATCTAAGACGATGAAATGCGATTAAAAAAAAGCCACAGAATCAGAGAATGCTCAAGTGAATATGTACAAGATCTAGGGGTGGATTTTTGCTTGGACTGAAGAGTAGATTATTTACTTTTTCAAAGTATTATTGAGAGTCAAGGTCACTGTTCACTTAAAGCTCTTTCAAGCAAAATGGAAGTCAACAAAGAAAAACAAAAGTGCCACAAAATTTATCTCAAGTTGTGTCAAAGTTATGGGTGCCTCATGTATCGGAATTAATTCATACCACTGAAATGAAGCTTCCTCAAAATTAGAAAACAAAAAAATCCCACCTCAAATTCAGCATTTCACAGATACACACCACGGTTTCACACCTCAGGACAGATAAGAAATTGTCTTAGGTTGCAATACAGGATGTGACCAAAAGTATGTATTCTATCACCATCTGTTAAAACCAGGTGGAGCAGTGATCTTTATCTTTTCCACAACCCATCCTCCCTCCAGGAGATATCTCCTGTTAATGGGCCATTGAGTCCCAGTGCATGACTGATAAAATTACATCAGCCCATTGGGAGATGCTCCAGCCAGGGGAGGAGCCAAACATTTCCTACCTAGATAAAAACTGAGATTTGGAACACCAGAGCAGCCTTTGCCACCGGATTCCAGAAGAAAATCAGACCTTTCCACATCATGTCTGGACCTTTGGAGGAAAACTGCACCTTCTCCAGGAGCACTGCTCCAGCTGAACCACATCTGCCACTGCAGGAGGATGCAGCCACCACTGAATGGGACTGCTGCCACCACCCTGACTGACTGACGGGTGTCAGGTTGGATTCTGACTCTGTCAGGGTTGGGATTGTTCTTTGTAATACTGCATTTCTATTTTAATTTTCCTAGTAAAGAACTGTTATTCCTATTCCCATATCTTTGCCTGAGAACCCCTTAATTTCAAAACTATAATAATTTAGAGGTAGGAGATTTACATCCTCCATTTCAAAGAGAGGCTGCTGCCTCTCTTAGCAGACACCTTTCTTTCACAGCAGGACAGAAATCCACATCAGTGTGCACAGACAGACCAAGAGAGATTCTCTGTGCACGTACCAGTCTCGACAATTGATGGCATCCCCGTATCCCGGCGTATCCACAACCGTCAGCCGCAGCTTCACCCCCCTCTCTTCAATTTCTACTGTCGAGGCTTCGATCTGCACAGTGCGTTCAATCTTATCTGAAAGACAGCAAACTGCATCTTCCACAATCCAATTTGTAAGACCGTGTCATTCTGAGATAAGGTCCAAAGATTAATTGACAGCATAAATATTATTCTATCGATTATGCTCTAAGATTCACACACAAATTCTTCAGATGTTATTAGAGGACTGTATGAGATTTCATACTTTTCTTAAAAATAATACAGAAATTAAGGAAAAAACCATAAGTAATTGGAGAACAATATAAAATTATATGCAATTTCTTCCTAAGGCTGGAAGTTATAAGTTATCATAAAACCATTGAAGCAAGTCATTCAACGGGTAGTAAAAAGAGAAAAATTGCATCTTTTACTTTATTACAATATTCTCTTTTACTGCATACCTTGATTAACAGAATAAAAACAGGACAACAAGGAAATAAAGAACAGGAAATGAAATTCTCATTCACTAAATATCAATCCAAAGCAAATTAATTTATGTGCAAGCAGGTATAAACAATTCATATGTTTCTAATTGCAACAGATTAAAAACTAAATAAATTCTCTGATTGTTTTAATTGATTGTTTATTGTACTGTGACATAATGACTGTTTTTAAGCAAAAGAAGGGATCAAATTTCTAGGTGCTAATATGAATACACCCAAGGACTAAATAACAAAGACCCAATAAATGTCCTGGGTGAAGAGGAAAATGGTTTTATCAAACAGCTGTAGTGTCAGGAAATGCATTTGAAACTATTGCAGTTAGAAATCACTGCTGGCTGTTAACAAAATTCAAAGATAAAAGCATTCAATTTCCAAAAAACATTGAGCAAAGATATATTTACCAGCAGCTCCTGGGATTATCCTTTCTGGATAGAGATCTGTCAGGAAGAGGCTGTTTATTAATGTAGATTTTCCTAATCCAGATTCACCTGTGATTCAATATAAAGATACATTTAACATATTTACATAAATAATTTCAGGAGTATCTGACAGTATTATCAGACAATAGATTTTTTCATATTTCTTTCAAACTAAAAATTTACAACTTCTGATTTTGGATTAGCCAAGTTTGCACAAAAAGGCTGATAAATAAATTTTTACATCTTGTCTTTGTAAGACCCATTCAGACTTAACATTTCCCATTTCATGTCTCCTGATTTTTTAAGACATACTTTTCTGTTATCACTCCAGAATGTGAAATATCATACCCAGTGAGAAGCTATATCCTCATGTATCATCAATTTAAATAATGAAAAATGCATTGCTGAACTTCTGTACAGCCAGGCATCATGAAGTGGGATTTATTTCTGGTTTTTATGCCAATATGGCAAGGAAGAACTCAAAGCAAGAGTCATATGGCCACTGAGCAATTTTTTTATACTGATGAATTTGAGGATTAGCAAATTGCACCATAAATATATTTTTGTTCTAGAGACACGTGACGGCCATGAGGAAAATTCAGAGGGCAACTAATTAGCTGAAGCTCAAGATTTTAATCAGAACAAATGTTCATAGCATAAAAAAAGAGCTGCAATTTGAAATGTTCAGTACTTGAGTTCACTGAAGATCTTTTTCTAGAATTTTAGTTTTATTTCAGGCGTTGATAGGACTAAATTTAAAAATTAGATGTTAAAAAATGATGGGCCACAGAATCTCTGAGTAACACAGACTATTCTGCAATATCAATCTGACAAAACCATCAAAACCAAAGAAAAAAAAATATGGAAATTGTTTTAAAATGAAGATTTAAGTAGGAGCTGCCAGTTTTAAAGAGAATATATTTTTTATATTCTTATAGAATGCAGCTTTCAGGATCAAATTGTTCCAGTGCAGCCTTCACCAGTGAAGGCAACATGCACCCAGAGAAACTCAACAGTCACATGGAAACATCTCAGCCAAACCAAAAAGTATGATTTCATCCAATGCCACATTCCAGTTTCAGTATGGGTAAATATTACTCATAAACCAGATCAGTTTTCATAGTAACTGTCAATGATTATATTGGCTACAGTAGTTTAGTGACTCTTAAGTGAAATAATTATTTAGATGAAGTCATAGCTTAATAATGAGAATGAACATAAAAATAAATACAAGTGTCTGGGATTTCTTTGGGAGCAACACAGCCACGCAGCCAAATTCTTATAAACTCCAGCTCATATATTCAGATACCACAACAAACAAGAGCAGGAAAACAAAATAACCAAAAGCTGTGTGAAAAAGCAAAATCATTGATTAGGATTCTGTCAGCACAGGCAGCTTTAAAGCATTATCCTGCTTAGAAATGAAGCAGGGTGGCAACTTAATGAAGAATGATAGTTCAAAAGAGGCACTGTGACACAGCCCACAAGAGAACATGCTTAAACTCCATGCATATTTGAAGGGAAAGAATTCACATTCCAAACTGTTGAAACAATCAACAATTTAAAGCACAGTTTATTTTATCTTACATCAGCTGCCTCCCTCTGCGAGTGTATCTTAAAATACCACTCCAAATTTTCAATGAAATTAATTTTTTTTCCAAATCCTCTTCCTGTAGTTTTCCCTTTGTTATTATTTATTTATTTATTATTATTTATCTCTTAAAATAGTGGAAGGCAACAACTGTAAAGTTTTGTCCCAACATGGGTGGATTAATTGCCTTTCTGTTACTCTTACAACATGTAATTTCCCTCCTACTTCTGTTTTACAAGAGGCTAGAAACAGCTGTTGGTCTGTATAACTTTACATTGCTCTCTTTCAAAACTGTTTTTGTGGCATTATTTGCAATTAGAATTCAAAGAGATCTGGAAGTTAAGTTTAGCTGCAGTATAGAAAGCACATCTTTTCTTTGTCAAAACTATTCACACTTTTAGGATCACTAAACAGTAAATTCTGAAGAGTTACAGCAGACAGCAGGATTTGAAGCAGCTACTTTTAGTTTGGTTTTACTCTTAGATTTTATGAGGTATCCTTTATGGTATCATCCAAATCAAATCAAAGATCAGTAAAAAATTATGATAAAATTCTAGGAAGACAAAGATAAGGGCAAACTCTGTCCAACACTGAAGAACAAAATACAGAAGTAGGACAAAAGCAGTGCTAGGGTTGTCATTTGGCAAAACTAATGAAAGGTTTGAGGATAGACTCTCCCTGTAACTACTGAAATCCAAAACAATTAAGAAGTTAAACACCTCCTATCATGTACTATCTCACCTCTCCTGCTCATTCCCACTGTGATCTCTTAGGCAAATCTAGCACACAAATGGGATTTATTTCCTGTGGTGCCAGGTAATGAAAAGCCTAATTCTATTAAGGTACTTTTTGTGAAAGCCTATTTAAAAGCAAGAATTACAGTGTTCAAACACCAAAACTCACAAGTTGTGGCTCATAAACAGAGAGACAGAGAAGACACCCAAGCCTGATTTGGGAAACTATTTGATTTTCAAGAAAAGCAACTGATTTCTCAAAGGATCAAGGTATTTCTGCAGACACCAGATTTTTCTTTCTATTCAAGATGCCAACTCAGACTCTCTAGGAATTATCCAATAGAATAACACTTCAGATTACAACTGCTAACATAAAATAATGATCAAAGTAAAAACTAACAGCCCACATCAAAACCAAGTGGTCCAATACTCAGTTTTTCTCACTCTTTTATAAGACTATTTGGAAGGGCTGAAAAGACTAGAGTTCAGATTCTTTTGAACTAAAGAGGCATAAACAACATTTTAAATAGAATGGTCACCTTAATACTAGTCTCTTAATCAAAACACACAAGTGAACTAAGACTGTATTCAAATGCAAAACCAGTTTTAAATTACATTTTAAATGCAGTGCTGTAATCCTGTGAGACAGGGGAGAAGGAAGGAAGGAATGATTGCTGGAGTGCACAATAAAATTTCTTCACCCACAAACTTATTAATGTATTCAATCATGGTTTGTAATGTGGTCAACAACTGCTGCAAAAATCAATAAGATATAAAAGTAAGCTGAATGCAACAGTACAGGAAAGTTATTGGTGCAAGCTGAGACCTTAGAATAGTGGATTTGTTTTAACTTCAAATTCCCTTTGAGCAAGTACTAATTGTGAGAAAAACTATAAAATGTTTCCTTACCAACCACCATAAGAGTAAATTCAAACCCCTTTTTCACAGACTTTCGGTGAACCTGATTGGGAAGGTTTGCAAATCCAACATAGCCTGGAGTTTCTGGGTTGGTAAATTGAGCAGGCTGTTGCTAAAAATCAAATAAAAAATAAAAAAAGACAATAATAAGCAACCACTCAAGACTTACTAGTGTGTATAACTGCTTTCCCCACTTATCTCAAAAGTTTTGAAGCTATCTGACAGAGAGGAAACTACTCAGAAGTTCCTACAACTGAACAGTTTCACAAAGAAGTGCAGAACAACCACATTGACCTAGAGCTTAAAAAATAAAAGAGAAATAAAATCCCAAATAATTATTTCTCAAATTATGACAAAGTCTGAATTGTGGGCACGAATCACTTTTTGAACAGTCTTCATACACAGGTAAAATAAAATAATTTTCTATGGATTTGAATAAAAAGATGACCATTTCTGATCCATTTTTAGCACATCCAAAGGATGCAGCAGAGAAAGTTTTACATCTTTAGTTCCCTCTTCAAACACATTATTCAAGCACCCTTTATCATTCATTTCACTCCAAAAAGCCAACATGGAAATTTTACTCATCATATCAAATGCTGGGGTCCAAGAATTAGATGAATCCCCAGCACAACAACAATATTTTAGGTTAAAATATCTTAAATGAAGGACTTTATTGGAAAAACAGTTGGTTTTATTAGTAAAGAAAGAAAGTAAATCTAAACCAGTATTTTCTGAAATGATGCCTGCTCAAAACAAAATTGCAGAAATGAAGTTTCAATCAAGATACGCCAGGGATCTTTTATACAACTCTGACCAAAATTCAATCCTGCCAAGAGTATTAGTTAACTGTAGAGATTTATACTTGCTTAAAACTACTTCCATCTATATTTTACATCACTCATCTTTCAATACTACATCTCTTATAGACAGTAAATTTATAATACCCTTCACCATCAAACAAGTGCAAGTTGCACAATTTGACATCGAAGATTAATAGTTAAGAATAAAAAAATATAAGTTTCATCTTGTTACAATGGAAGACAAAAATGTTATTCTTACCTTGGACATTTTTAGGGAAGGACAGGAAAAAAAACTGAAAAAAAAAAAAGTTTTTCAGCTTATTAAAAATTGTATGGGGAAAAAAAACTCACAAACCAGTGTCATATCTTCTGTTGCACACTAAATTGAAGAAGGAGCATCCCTGATTGGATACCAGATTCTAAAACAGTGTCAACATCTTCACAGAGCACAAGTATTTAACTCTTCTGTACTAACAAGGGGCAGAATTTTTAGCTACTGTTGCTCCTATAAACATTCAGACAATAAATTCGAGTAACATGAATGTGGGATGCTGAAGGCACCAGATGTGTGACAATTCTGAAGCCCTGAAAGCCCACATCCTTTCCAGAAACTAACCAAACACCTTGCTGAAAGACACCTTGCTCTTTAGAGGAAAGTTTCTTCAAAGCCAAAAAAAAAAAAAACCAAAAACCCTAACTCATGTATTATTTTTCTTTTCAAGCCTCTTTCTCCTCAACATTTCAATCCATGTTCGAGTGTTTTGTAAAGAGCCAACAGCTTCAAAATGAAACTTTCTCCCTTCCTCTTTTATCTAGATGCTTGCAAACTCAGTCATTCTACCTTCTGTTTACCAATATAAAATTTCCATATGGGAAATATAAAACAAGCACAAAAAAACCCCTTAAAGATTTATCTAAAACTTCTATGCAAAAAAAGCGTCTTAACAAAGTCTCACCAACCACTAACTTGCATGATTTCAAGAGATTGTGTGATTTACTGTGGCAACATAAAAATGTCAGCATATGCTGTATCTGCAATTCCCCTTTCTAGTTCCTCCCCTGGTTCACTCTTTTACTACAAGGTATCTGTTCCCTCTCCCAAAGCCCACAGTCACCTCTTACCCAGCTCACTCACACTTTAATTCCATGGATTTGAAATTATCCCTACCTGATTCTTTCCATCTTCCAAGAGATTTTATCAGCAAATTCAGCTTCGTGTGAAATTACATCAAACTGCTCCAGTTTTAAAAACCCTTCAGTTTGTCCATCCCAACAAAGAGACATCTTGGAATCAAAACAAACTGCCCGGTGTTAAGACAGCAAAAGCCCAAACTTTTGTGTCAGGCACAAGGTAAAGTTGTTTCAATGTGGGGATGATTTACTTTTCAAACCTATTAGGTGTATATTTGCACAATTTTAACTTCATTTGGGTTTGATGGGAGTTACAGATTGAAGATGTTAAATATGGAAGCAATTTGGTGTCCTTTCTCATGAAGCCAAAGTTTGCTGAGAAAAATCTGGCACCCTGGTTACTGACACAAAATGAAAACTGGAAAACATGGCTCTCAAGTGGAATTGCAAGATAAAAATAAAACCTAGTATCTGCAACATCTGTATGTCTGTCCATGTCTATGACCTATGATGTATTCAGCTAGTGAAGAACTTATCCTTGAGCCTTTTATCATGTAAGATTGCTGTGATAGCAACTCTTCCTTCCAAGAGTGCTTCCTCCACAGTGATGTCATTGATTCCTGCTTAAGCATTCTCCGTGAGAGTTTTCAATGCCAAACAAAACTAGATCCTGCTGGAACACAGAGGAACATTCTTTTAATTTGTGAGACTTGTCTGTCACCCAATTACTCTTCAGAGGCGGGCTAAGAGCAGAGGCAAGTTTCTCACAGCTACCGAGAAACGAAGCATAGAGCAGAGTTATGCACACAGCTGCAGCTACATTATATTTTAAAACACGGACCGAGGACAGAAATCTTTCACGGATGATCTTCCCCACAGCGATCCCGTCATGTCTGAGCGCTCCCGCACGGGCAGGAGGCCCCGAGCCCAGGGTAGCGCATGGGGGGCTGAAGGTTCGGCTGCCTCGGAGCATCCCAGATTTTCCTCAGGAGCTGTCGGTCATGTTCCTCACCCTCTAGTTTCAACAGGGCAGCTGGAGTTTTCTACGTGAGTATGTTCAGGAGCCTCACACGCAGTGGGAGGGCCCCCGCCCGGGGGTCCCATGGCGGCCCACACGAGCATCCGGTCCCGCGCTGGGCGGGCGGCAGGGCGCTCACTGCCGGGCAGCGCCCATCGCCCCGCTCGCTCCTCACCGGCATCACCCAAACCTCAAACACCGCTCAGCGCCGGGGGGGCTGCGCGGCTGAAAGGGACAGACCCTTTCCCAGCGCTCCTGCCCGCCGCCTCCCCTCATCCGCGGTGCCTTTGCCGGAAGGGACGGGGAGCCCGCAGTCCCCGAGGGCAGGGCAGGGCAGGGCAGGGCAGGGCAGGGCAGGGCAGCGCAGGGCAGGGCAGGGCAGGACCCCCCGCTCACCTCAGCGCCGCTCGGTTCGCGCCTCCCGCAGCCGCCAGCTCCGGGCTCCGCTCCCGCGCGCGCACGGCCGGCGGAGGGGGCGGAGCCGCCCCGCCCCAAGCCCCGCCCCCGGGCGGTGCGGGAGCGCCCCGCGCACGCGCGCGCCCCATCCCCATAGCAACCCGCTGGGACGGGGCGGGGCCGCCCGCATGTTGTAGGTCACGCACATCCCCTGTGCTGCACCAAGATGGCGGCCGGGCCGTCGGCCTCGTACCCAGCATAGGCTTCGCTGCGGGCCGACTAGAGGTAATGCCGGGCCCGGCGCGGGAGGGCGGGGGCGGGAGCGCCTCCGGTGAGCGGCAGGAAGGCGCGGGCCCGGCGCGGCGGCCGGGCGCCTTCCGTCGCCTGCAGCAAGATGGCGGCAGCGGCGAGCGGGGCAGCAGGCGGGATGTGCGGCGAGCGCCCGGCCCCGCTCTATGGTCGCGGCCGCTGCCATTGGCGCAGCGCGGCCCACGTGCCGCCGGCGCACCCCGCACCGAGCCGGGGCCCCGCTCCGCCGCCCCGGGCAGCGGACAAAAGCCATGAGTCATGTCCCGCTTCGTTCCCCTGGGGCTGCGGCCGCGCCGCCGCTGAGGGGATGCGGCTGAGGAAGACATCGCCTTCCCCCTCTTTGGGCTGGGCTGAGTCCTGCCCTGTACCCCCGCGCTCGGCCTGCTTTAGACTCTCAAACTGTATTTATTCCTTGTATTTATTCCTCCTGGTCCCCAAAGCTGAGGCTGCGCTGCGGCGGGGGAGGGTTTTGGGCTCACCTGTGGCACTGCAGGTAGCGCCAGCCGCCTCCGTGCATGGTGCCAGGGGAAATTCAGCCTCTGCTGGCCTGCTCTCTGTGCCTGCAGTGTGCCTTTCTTTTCGCGTTATTTATAGACCAGGATGATCCAGCGATCCTAAAGAGGGTTAAGCACTGGGATACGGATGATTCTTGAGCTATAGCTGAAATGGCACATGCTAAGTAGCTACTTCCCATGATGGCTTTCCCCAAAAATTAAAGGAAATTTTCTAACTGGCAAGAGTAATTTCTTCTGCTGAAAGACAAGAAGCAGTAGAGGAGATGGTGCTGGGAATACTGGTAATATAGAGATCAGTTAACTTGTAAGATGAGGCAAGGGTCTTGAATTCCTTAAGTTCAGAATTTGAAACAATCTCAGTTCTGTGCCTGTGAAATTAAGATCAGTGCCATTCAGTCCCAAGGTGTTGGAAAGAGTAATTCTTTGTCTTATCCTGTTGTGTAATGACAGAGAAAATCTGCACACTCATATGTGCTGCATTGCTTTATCACATGTTTTCTGTAAGGTGAGTGAAAAATCTGCTTGTTGGTTTAGTCTCCATTTTTCCTACTGATTCTATTCCAACATCTGTCTTCAGTTAGAAGACAACAGATCATAGTATGGTTTGTGGGTTTGGGTTTTTCTTTCCCCAAACCTGACTTGGAAATGGCATTTTGTCTATTGTTTCATATGTGGGTTGGGCATCCCTCGCTGTGGTAAAGGAGCATATATCAGAGGTGAATCTGGAAAAGCTACCTAATGTGTAGCTGTGTGTCTGTTAAAGCTCTGTGTCTCTAACCCTTTGCCTGTTTAGATTCAAGCTGTTAAAAAAAATCCAGTCTTTCTGTTTGTACATGGATTTTATATATAAAGCATGGCTCAATTTGTAAGCAAAGCCATCCACAACAAAACCACACAATCTTTTTCATAAAGGTCCACAGTATAGTTTTACAGGGATCAGAATGGCATGCACAGGATGGGCTCTCACTAGATAGGAAAGTAACAGGAACTGGTGGTGACTGCAGAGTGGCAGAGACAGTGTCAGCAGCCAGCCTGAGCTTGCTACTGCTGCAAATAATTCCAGATCATTCCAAAGGACAGTTTTCCAAGCAGCTTCTGTAAGAAGCAGAAAGATTGATCCACTTAGAACAAACATGGAGCATTCTGGTGTGTCCATAGCTGGCAGTGTGATACACTCCTGTCTTGTTGCAAGTTAAGCTGATTTTTTTCTGTTGGCTTCTTTTTTGCCTCTCCCCGAATTTTGCCCAATAGGGTATATTTTCCTATGATTTTGAAGGTTATTATGGTTCCTACTTTTTTATTAGTCTCACTTATCTAGACTGGGATGAGGGAAGTTTCCCTTTGAATTCAAATTGGATCATGATGTTGGTGTTGGTTGTTGTACAGCCTAATGGTAACAATATTAACTTGATTTTGGTAGGTTAAGGGCAGTTAATCAGGTAGCTGGGTTTTTTTCGGTTTTTTTTTTTTTTTCCATGTAACATTAAGCTGCCTCTGAAGATAGTATGGTCTGTTAGAAGAGGGCTTTGTAACCTTGGACTTTCCATAGCTGTTATCTGAGTGGGAGCCATACCAGACAAGGCAAACTGTGTTTGCACCATTTTGAAAAAAATTGAGATGTTTCACTGGTTACAGTATTTTGGGTGCTACTGCCTTTTCCAAAGCATAGTATTCTCTTTGTATATAGAAGCTTGTTAAGCTGGTACAAATGTACTTATGATTGTGCTGCTGTGAAAGTTTGGGTAATTCATCCAATCACTACTGGTAAGAGTAGTCAGCAGTGACACTGGGACCAGTCCAGAATATTCAAACTGAATGCAGATGTGTGGTTAGGAACACAGGATCATTTAGGATGGAGAAGACCTCCAACATGATCAAGTGCAAGCATTCACCCAGCAGCCTGTGTTAACCACTAACCCATTCCCCAGGCTCATCCATACATCTCACACACTTCCAGGAATGATGGCCTGTGCTGCTCCTCAATTTCATTCTAAACCTCTCCTTATGAATGAATGGGTCACTTACCATAGCTGGAAGGCTTTTGACAATTTGAATGGTGGGTTTCTGGGCACTATCATATTTATGTGAAAATGTTTCTCTTTGAAAAAAGTTCATTCAACAATGATTCAACTTTGGTTTTTATTCAAGAATTCCACAGAAGGAAATCCTCAGGCTTGTATTGTGCAGAGGTTATAAAATAAACCTCAGAGTGAAATAATGAGACTGCCAAGTGTTCCCATGGGTGTTTTGAACCCTTATGGGAATGTTGTTACAGTCTTGACAAAGATACACAGAGTAGTGGTGGCTTCCCCATCCCTGGGGACAGGACTTGGAGCAACCTGGCCTAGTGGAAGGTTCCCAGCCATGACAGGGGGTGGAATTGGATGGTGGTTAAGGTCCCTTCCAACCCAAACCAGACTGATTCTGGGATTCTGTGCACCACTGAAGAAGTTGCAACAGGGTTTTTATAGCAGACTGAGAAAGGTGTGTTCATCCAGGAGGTAACAAGTCTGACTTGTCCAGGAGCACATCACTGAGAGGCCCAGAGCCTGTAGAACTTCTGCAGCATGTGTCTGTGCAAGAATTAAGTAGGTGTTATTGTATTAAAATATGAAAACAGATAAAGAAGAGATAGGAAAATAAAATCCAGCTGCAGGATTAGTCCTCTGTTCCTCTTCCTAATTACCCTGACTTTGAAAGCAGAATTCTGTTGTGTAGTTTGTTATGCTTTGCTCATGTTTTTATTTTTCTTATTGTTTTTTCTAGGCCTTTTGTCTAGAGGCTATTTTTGCAGAGTCTGTGGTGTTGATTGTGGCCTGTGAGATTGCATTTGGAATGGGAGGGAGGGCCCTGGTCAGTAGAGCCTTTTGGGGAAGGGATTGCAGATGACTCAGGACACCTGGAGCTGGTCTCTGGCCTCCAGGTGTTCATGCAAGTCAAGATTCTAGTATTGTGTCAAGAATCTAGAGCTTGTTTCAAGAGCTCTTTCCATTTCAGAAAAATTCCTGGGTTCAGAAGAACAGTTTTGGGTTACTAGCTTATCCTGGATGTGGAATTACGCCTGAGAGTTTTGTGTTTATATTTGTGTTCATCTGTCCTTTAGCTTTAAAAGAAAGCAGATTTTTAGGATATAAACAGTCTATTAAAATCTTATGATTTGCATTCCCATCTTAAATGGATGAGTCCTGAATGCCTAATAAACCCTAGTGATCTTTTTCCACATCTTCCTTCTGTGAACTCACGTTGGCCCTTAGCTCTCACAGTGTGACTTCAGTGGAAAAAAATCAGAAAGTCAGCTTGGAAAAAGATGTATCAATAAGTGAGAAGGAAAAATTCCAGCTGAAGCAAGAGGAAAAACTGAGTTGCTAGAGGATTTATGTGTTTAAGGCTTTAATTGCAACTAAGAAAAATAATCAGGCTGTGATTTTTGTTCTGAGTTTGTTTCATAAAAAAGGTGTGTTAAAGTTGAAATAGTTAATTTTTCCTTCATTTGGGTGATCTTTGGTGTTGCTACCTATACAAGCAAACATTGATATTTTCCCAGCAGTCTTGCAGAAGTATAGGAATAATTTCTGGCAGCTGCCATATAATATAGATAATTTTCTTTGGTCCTGCTGGTAGACTTATCTCTCACAACAAGTTGTTGAATCTTGCATCTGGTAAATCTTTCAAGCCTCAAAGATAACTATTAATATTTTGCAAATTATTGCTAGATATATTAGCATGCAGATAACTAAAGTACACATAAGCACTGCTGTGGGTGCAGAGCTGACCTTGGCCACAGCTGCCTGGCCTGTGGGAGCTGGTTGTGTTGCTGAGGCAGCAAGGGAAGCATGTCACTCCTTTGTCAGGAACAGGGGTTGGAGCAAGGAGTTATGTCCAACTAGAGGCACAAAAGAGGCACTTGCAAAGCAGCAAGGAAAAAAAAAACCAACAGGGAGAAACCTGAAAGAAAAGATGGACCACAAAAAGCTCATCGAGAGGAAGTCGTAATGAGTTTAACTTCAGTGGAAAAACAGCCCTAGAAGAAGGGAAGGGATTGGTTCAGTAGCTGCAAGACACAAAGAAATGGTGACTCACAGGAAAAGTTTTGAGGATTGAATAGCACTGTCATATTTATGTGGTCTCCCTTAAATGATGTTATTTAATTTAATTGCAAAATAAAATTTATTTACTTGTTGCTGCAGAATGGAAGTAGTACCAGATTCTCTTGTACTCCACAGCACAGTGTCTGGAACTCTTTTCCAGCAACAGTTTTGCTGTATTACTGATGATTTTTCAGTGATGAGAGAATGACCTGGGAGAAGTTTAGGGATGGAACAGATAGATTTATTTAGCATTAATGGAAGAAAAGAGACACACCCATCCCTCCCCCCTGAAAAAAATACCCCAACAACAAAACAAACTCAAACATAAAAACAAGGAAACAAAGCAAAACCAAGAAACAGAATTTTATAAGGAACTTTCTTATAAATGTATGTCAGTGTGATTCTGGTACAAGTCTATAACTTGTGTGTATGTCACATCTTTTACCTGCATGAGAAATACCTGTGAAGGAGAGTTTCTGGCAGTCCATATCATGGTAATTGGTACTTTTGTGCTATAGCTATGAATTCAGCAACATCCCAGCAAATAACTGGACTTTAAGGAGGAAAGACTTGGAACCCTGTTGTGTTTTGACTATTACAATCCTGTTTGGAGGAGGCAGGAACCAGCCTTTTCTCTGTGTTATTGAATTGATAGTTGCTTGTTGAGATCTCTCCACAAGTCCATAAAGTGCTGTCTGGCCCCAAGTCCATGTCAGGATTCTGGTTTTAAAGGGAGGTTACTGGTATCATATCTCCCAGTAAATACCCCAAGGCAGGTGTAGCTGACTGTGACAAAGGTAACTTCTGGCATATTTTTCATCAGGGATTGGATAACTGGAATAATCTTGCATCATTCAAATTTCAGGCTTGGTTCCAGGTATTGGCACACAGCATGGGCATCACTCCCCTGTCCCTTTTCCCCACCCATGTTAATTTTGGTTGACTGGTATTTCAAATGTTTTACAGCAAGTTGATGAAAACTCTGCAGAGGCTTTTTATTTTTTAGAGGAACACTGACTGCTTTGATGGCCAGTGCTTGATTCAGGTGGCACCACCTGCTGTAGCATCATTTGCTAGTTCTCTTCTGCTGTTTTTTGTAGTCTCTTGTTTTTGTCTATCCCTGTATTTCTGGCACTGGGAATTGAACTGGATATTTCACAAAATAAGCTGGATATTTGCCAAAGATGAGTGACAAACAAAGCCTAGGGCAGGCTGTGTGGCTGGAACAGGGACCTTGGGCATGGAATGGGTACATAGGTTGCATTAGGAAAAAGGAAGAGAGTAAGGGACAGAGTTGAGATATCCCCACTGGCAGGGACAAAGGCAAAGCCAGGGAAAGCCAGAGTGGGGCAGAAAGCCAGGAGTGATTGCAGTGGACTTATTACTGCTTGCCCCAGAAATTGGGGGGCATTTTTGTGTCTCCAGTGGGCATTGGAGGTGAGGTGCATCCCCTGACTTCTGCCTTTTTGAAAGAGGAGGGCAGGGTTCTGTTGTTTGTGCACCAGCCCCAGCTGTTTCCATTGCTCAGGAGAAAGCAAGTTTGCTGTTATCTCTGTGCCAGTGATAAAGCTGAATGTAAACCTGTGCTGGAGCAGTTGAAAGGAAAGCTGAAAAGAACAACTCCCAGAGCAGGCAGGCTGAGAGTGGGAATGGGAATATATTATGGTTGACCTGCTAGTGCATATGCCTTTGTTTTCAAAGTGAATACTTCAGCATTTGGTGCACTGTACTGGGATTTAGGTGTTTGGTCTTATAAGGACCCTTGGAATGTCTGGGGAATAGCAAGTTGTAGGTATATGACTGTTGCTTAAAAGTAAGGCTGGTTATGTAGCATTGAAGAAGTTTAAAGGCAAATTTTTACTCTTGCTCTTATAAATAGTTATATGAAATTAAAATCCTGAGTAGATTGCTGTTGCTTGCAGCATAATTGTGGGTAAAACAAGAGCAAGCATTGAGTATTTACAGAAGATTAGAAGTTCTTGCAAATTTAGGAAACATTACCCCTCTATTTTATTTGAAGACTCATCTTGCTCAGGACACCATTCTATTAATCCAAAAGACAATAACCAAATGGGTGGAGGAGGACTGAGCAGCATGAGGTATCAAAACAAAAAGATTGTACCCAGAATGGTTCATGTCCTGTTCCAGTTCAGCCCAAAGATGAGCAGGGTAGAACTGGGAATGATTCAGTTATGAAAAGGGGTTTTAAGCATGAAATAATATTATTTGTAACAATTAGGGGGAATAGTTTTACTCTGAGTTCTCCCTATCTCTCTTTCTCTCCTTTCATAGCAGGCTTAGAGTGGCCTTGCAAATTTGGAAGGGAAGACTGTCTGGGTTTTTCACTGTCAGTTTAGATCACCGTAATGTAATTCTGTCTAACACATGAAGAGCCTTTTGCTTGGCCTAGTAGAGATTAGGAATTAGTGCTTGTCTGTGGATATGCTGAGCCCCTGTTGCATGTGCTATGAATAGGACAAAGGGAAGGCAGTGCTTAAATAGTGAGGGTCCGGGCATTGCTTTTCCAAAGTGGCAGTTGGAGTCAGATATTTACTTTAATGCTTTTTCAGAGGAACTGTTGCCAAACTGAAGGTGGGTTTTTTTCACTTTTAAATAGTTCTGTCCTGCTCCAAACAAAGCACTTGCCTCCCTGCAAGTTTCAGGCTTTTATTCTTTCAAGTGTTTTGTTTGTTGCAGTAACGCTGACTTTTCTCAGTTTTCAAGCTGCTTATTGCAACTGAAATATAGAAATAAAGACAAATAAAATGTACAGCATTAGAGGGTCTTGTGAAGCCATGTGACTTGGGAAACTGGAATTCAGAGCAAAACATACCAGAGCTCATAGAAGTTTATAAAAATGGAGCTCTGGCATTCTCGTGAGTCTTCGTTAGCCAATAAACATTATGAACTGAGGAATCTAAAATCTTTCAAGGAGCCTTGAATGACTTTGCTGAGGTTTTTTTAATATAATATGTCAAATCAAAGTAGTTAAGCAAGATTAAAAAGAACTATAACCCAAACAAAATGGACAAAACCAAATGTCTGTTTACATTTTTGCTTAAGTTGCAATTTTTTTGCTCCTCCCCTGAAAAGTGGCACTGGGGAGGTGTTGTTTAGTTTGCCACTGGTTTTTTGGGTTTTTTTTGCCCTTCATTTTCTATATATATTTATCTCATCAATGTGAACAGAAGTGGTTGTTGTCATCTTTATAAACTACTGTAAGCAAGTACTTAAATTTTGACCTGCAAAACATCAGCTTAAGAGTAGCTGGAGGAGGGTCCTAGTGGGTCTGGTGACAGGTTTGAACTGAGGGACACAGTTTACTTCACATTAATTGTCATATACTGAGAAAATGTAGAAAAAGGTAAGTTTGGGACTTGCAAATCCCTTTTCTTTTTAAGCTAGGTGATGTATAGTGCATGAGAGCTGCTGGCAGCATTTTTGTAAAAAAATTGCCACGTGTTCACTTTACATTTCAGTGGCCAATGGAGAGAGAACAGGAGACTCTGAAAGGTAAACAAAAGAACTTCAACCCAGTAGCCAAAGGACAGCAAAGTGAAAGTTTCCATTTGAGGAACAGAAAGAAAATAATGCATGCTTTGTCCTGCAGTATCTCCAAAATCCTCATTTCTTGGGTTACTGGGGTATCAGCAAGCTTTGAGAAGAGCCTCTCAGCTCACTAATCGTGCAAGATTTTTGTTCTCCTGCAGTTTAGAATGGCAAGCAGTGCTGCAGCTCTACTGTGAAAGCACCTGGGAGTGGCAAGCACACAGTGTGATGGTAATGTAAACTAAAAAGCAAGTTCAGATCAGCATAAAGAGCCAACATTGAAATTTGAAATTCTCACTGCAAGTAAGAATCCATTTTTCACTGTAAGGATAGTGAGGTATTGGATAAGCTGCTCAGAAAGTTTGTGAAAGGTTTTCAAGACCTGCGTGAGGAAAAGCCTGAATGCCCTGGTCTCACCCTGCTTTGAGCAGGCCTCAGAGGCTCTGACCTCCACATGTTGCCAGATATTCTGAATTTCTGTGATTTCTGTGCTGTTCCCACTTCCCAGGCAATGTATTTGGAATCTTTGTTTTCTGAATCACTTTTTCCATTCTTGAGTCAAACCAGTGTTTTGCTTTACTGTGAAACTGGGAGATACTGTATTTTACTTTATCCCTCATATTTATTCTTTGTGAAAATGTTTATTGACTCCCCAAGGCCAGGAACCTGAAATTTGCTTCTACTCCTTAAAAATTCTCTTCCTTTGCAACTTCTTGAAAGCCAAGTTTATGTTAAATCAGATTTCTCTCACAGTGCAAGCGGAAGGCAGACTCAGACTGGTTCTCTGTGGCTTCCTTCTGCTTTGTTTTTGAATTGATTTTATTAAACTGCCCATTGATTTTTTTTTTTTTTTTTTTTTCTTCCTCACCTCTGAAAAGGCATTTGTTTTGTCACAGCACTTGATATCCAAGGATCACAGCATTCTGAACAACTTGAAATGAAATAACACATCCATTAAAAAAAAAATAAAATAAATCAAGATGCTGTGTGTGCACAGCCAGGGCAACCAGGAGTATTTTGCTGGTCAAGTCACCAAGTCTGCAGCAAATCTAAGAGCAGAGCTTGAGTCTCTTTAGTGGAGGATTTTGTTTGGTTTGTTTTTTTTTTTTTTTTTTATCCGTTAAATCTCATTTTCTCAGTGTCCCTGTGTAAAATCAGCAGCTTTTCCTCACTCTGCAGTCAGAAGGCCTGATGCTCCTTGTTCACACTAGAACTCTGTCCACACCAGTAAGTTGCTCCTGTTCTTCTTACCTGTTCTGCATGCCCCTTGTGATAGGCTAGGAAGGGCAGTATATATTCTTTGCTAGCTGATGGTTGCATAATTTTATTGTCAAAGTGCCCAGGAAATAAGTCTTTTAAACACTCACATTTGCCTCAGAGCCCTGTGCTGGTCTGTCATTTTCCTTGAATATCAAGTCCTTGAATATCAAGTCAGCTCTTCTGTTCCTGCAAGACCATTGCCCTCAATAAACAATGTAGGTTACCAGGAGAAAGGTGGGTGGTGTTGCACCCACCTGGGACCCTGTATTTTATACCACCCAGATCCTGTGTGAGACTAGCACATATAGTCACTCACCTTGCTTCCACCACCCTCTCTTCTTCACAATATCACTGAGTGGTTGGAGCTGGGGATTAGTGTCTAGGCTTGGGTAGACTTTTTCTTTCTACCTATAATTCTCTGATTGGGTATTTACAGTGAGCCTCTGAAGATGGTGGGGCTGCATTAAGCACAGCCAAGAGGCAGAATTTAGCCTACAGAATCACTTCTTCCCAGCACTGGTGTGTGAATGGGGAAGATAGGTGTCTGATTTCCACATCCCTGGAACTTTTCTTTTTCATGGCAAGTAAGTAAAAACTAGTGTCAAAGTCACTGAGACGTAAGCAATGTGGACTCATGTTCAGTCACTTCTTTTTTTTATTCTCTTAGCAGAACTATATCTATATAGTTTGACTCCTAACTTCAGTTTAACAGAGATTTTCTGTAGAAATGCAAATGTTCTGTTGGAAGATCCCCTGGCGAGCCACAGCGATAGCTGGAGAGCTGGGACACGTATCCTGCTTTGGCTGAGAACCTCAGTACTCTGGCATAAAAGTATCCTGCATCCTGAATCCTCTTTTGCTTGCTTTTTCTAGTGTGATGCAAAGTATACCCCCCAGCCCTTTTCCCTTAATGCCACTGGCAAGGGATGTACTGAAATGGATGCTTTCAGGGGGTAGCTCTTTTGTGGTATTCTCTGACTTGAATGTGTGGGATAAGCACCCAGAGTACAAAAAGGGTGCTTATTTGTACAGTTTTAGAAATCTGGAGTTATATTTAACAGGAAATAAAATCACAGCACACACTCTGGAACATACTTGGGTTGCTTTCCAAATAAGGCTTTTGGTTTCTGGCTGGAAAAATAGGACTCTCTTATAACAACAGAAAATACGAATAGACTAGAAGAAATGCTTTGCAAAATCCCAGCTCAGCCGAGGGTAGATGTGCCAGGAAAGACCAACCTTTTTGCTCCAGTAGTTCAAGGTGCAGTTTCCTTTCACTTCCCCAAGAACTCTGGGGTGAAGTAATCATAGAAAGCTTCTTAACTCCTCACCCTTGCCTTCACATGGGTGAGCATGTTCAAAAAAAACAAGCCCCAAACCAGTTCAGTGTTAGTTTTCTCTCTGTTTGATGTTTTTGCTGCTCCCATTTGTGTCCTCCCTCAGACTGGTGATATGAGCTGCCAGTCTGATAAGGCATGGAAACTATGCACTGCCCAGTCCTTTACCCCTTCTGCCACCCTTTGGTGCTGTCCTTGGGAGGCTTCTTTTTCAGTTGTTTTAGCAAATCATGAAATTGGGGCCTGTTGTAATGCTGCCAAAATAGGGTTGCTTGAGAGAGAGTGGTAGGTGAGTGTTTTCAAGGGGTTGGGCACCTTCTTCTGTCTCTGTTCCCCTCAGCTACCAAAAATTCATGCACCTGGCTTATGGAAGAGCCATTTTACATACATCTCCATGACAATTGTATTTTTAAATTATTTTTTAATGTGAGATTGCATTTTTGGGTAAGTAAGTAGACAGAACAGGCCTGAAGAAATCTGTACAAACCCCTCTCTGCCCATGCTCCATAGCCTCATTGAAGAAAAGGTGATGGAACAGAGATGGTTGATGTGCTGGTGGGAGCAGAAGGTTGAAATAAGCCTCCTGGTACCTCCTAAATGTGCTTTTGTCCATGCACAGGACACTTATGTACTTAATGTGGGAGGAAAAGTGAGCTCTTCCCCCCGCCATACACACACCTCTTTCCCTGTGGAAGATCCTCTAAGGAGAACAGTTTCCTTCAGCAGAAATCATTATTTGAGGGTGGCACAGAGTGAGGTGCTGTAGGCCTTCCAGTAGCTTCTGGGGCTGGCAGGCTTCCCTCCCACCACTTGCAACTGCAAATAAAGGAAAAGCAACAGGCAGAGGAAGATTGCCTGTTAAGCTGACCTGGAGAGGAAGCTGTGATAGAAGCCAGAAATCCATAATGATCTGGCAACCCATGGCTGCAGCAGCACAAAATAAAGCAAGAGAGGGCCATGCTGCTACCCCAGAGGCACAAGGTGGCATGTCCCCACAGAGGGCCCCTGCTAAAGCAGATAATGAGGTGGAGAGGAGGGAGAACAATGTTGGTGCCTTGGTGGGATGCTATAGGCTGGAGGTTGTGATGCTTCTGTGGTTGGTTCCCTGGCACAGGGGATCGTGGTACTTACTCATGTTAGAGTTAATTGGAAGTTAAGAGAGGAGCCTGCCTGCTTTGCACTGGGGAGATAAACACAAAGGAGCAAAAGCACCTGCAAAGCATCCTGCACCTTAAGGAATATTCTGAGTCCCAGATTACAAACCCTGCACTGCAGCTGCTGCCCAAAGTCTGGAGGTGCTGAGGTGTGCCCAGGTCACTGGAGCTCTGCTTTTGCATGAGCCACCAAATGCTTTGGTAGACACCAGCCTGCAGGTGGGCATCCTCAGCCCAGGTTTGTGTCAGAGCAGCCAGAGCCAGCTCCTGGAGCAGATATGACCTGGCAGCAGTGGTGGCTGCCTTTGGAGAACTCCATGGTTGGAGTGGTATTCTGCATCCTCACAGAGATGACAGGCTTTCTGAGGAAAGGCTGGGCTGGGGAGATAGATCACAGAGGTGCCTGAGCATGGAGTCAGGTCTTGACAACTTCTCTCCCCTGTTTAGCAGACTTCCTGATTTCACCCACAAGTGTATCTCTATTTATAGTTATAAATTGTTTGTATCAAAAAAATTCAAGTGCTTTGATGATGTCCTCCTAGCCATAAGATAAAAAGAAGAGAAATGGAAAAATCTACTCTTGTTTATTAATAAGTAATAATTTTACTAAAGGCTAAATACCATCCATGTTTCCATAAATATAGTTCATGAAATCCCTAAAATTTATTGCATGTAATTAAAAGCAGTTATCCCAAAGACCTCAAATTTTTGTGGTCAGAGCTCCACAGAGCAGCTTCTTTTGTTTTGTTTGCTAGGATCTGGGAGTGCTCTCTCTCAAGGTGGGAATGAGAAAACCAGACACTAAGTGTAAGTTATGAATGATGAGAAAGATTAATGCTGTGTAGGAAAGTGAGCTAATGCAAAAATCAGTTCAAATTCTGTGTATTTTTACAGTGATGGGACAGGGTTTTTTTTCCTTGGTTCCCTGAGAGTGCGGAGTAAATAATTAAAAAAATATATATTTCACAGAGTAATAAACATCATCTATGCAGGAAAGGAGGTTATTGTACTTCCTGGCTTGCCTTTCCCCTCCTTCACTCTTCCCCATTTCCAAATTAGAGACTGGAGTAAGAAGAGGGGCTTTCTTTTTTATTTTTTATTTTTACATTTCTGGGGGATAAGAGGGTGTGTTGTGGTTTTGGGGGTTTTCTGTGGTTTTGTTTATTTGTTTTTCTTTTCCCTACTCTTGCTCTTACCTTGCCCTTCGGCCCGCCTGCAGCCTCACTTCGGGTAGCTGCTGCTCTGACAGTCTGTGCAGGAGGAGGCGGATCAAGGCGCCACTTGGGGCTGGGGCCTCGCCGTCCCGCTCCACTCGGGGGACAGGGCAGGAGCCCCAGGTGTTCGCTCTCTTCTCTAAGCCGTGGTTTTCAGGCTGATCAGAGCCCTCAGGAGCCACTGCTCACTAACCCTGGTGAAACCGAGCTTGAGGGAAGCGGGTAATCCTGAGCTCTGAGGCACACGGGGTTAGGTATGGGCCCTGGGCGGTTCGGTGCTGCAGCAGCCCCAGCCCCCTGAGCCGCTGGCCGGGGTCGGGAGGCGCGTTCGGGGTGACTCCGCAGGGAAGGTGGAGCTATCAGCCGCGGAGCGGGCGGCGGTGCGGTCCCGAGGGCGCAGGGCGGGTGTAGCCACCCGCGCCTCGCTCTCCGTGAGCCGCCAGCACAGCCGCAGGCTCCCAGGCCGCGGGGCGTCCCCGGCGGCGCAGGGCACGCGTGGCGGGCTGGCCCCGCCGGGAAGGGGCATGTCCCGCTGACGTGCGGGCCGCCGATTGGCAGCGGCCCGGCCTATATAGGCCGCGGGGCGGGCGCCGCGCCGTTCTCCCAGGAGCGCTCCGTTTCTCCAGAAGGGCGGGCGAGCGGGCACCGGCCGGAGTGAGTCACGGGGGACGGGGGGCGGCCCCTCCGCCGCGGCCGCGGCGCCGACGTGGAGGCTGGCGGGGCTGCGCGGCCCGAGGCGGTCTCGCATCCTCCTCGGGGCACCGACGTTTCGGCGCTGTCTGCAAAGTCCGCGCTAACTTCCCGCCGGCCGGGCCGGGCAGGGCAAAGGCCGGCAAGGGAGGGCATCCGGCAAGGGAGGTGGGGAAAAGTCTGGCCCCGCGGCGCGGCCTCGGAGGGCGCTGACATGGCTGTGCCGGCCGGCAGCTGCTGCCGGCGTGTGGGGCCGGGCCGGTACGGAGGCCGGGCCCTGCGGCTGCCTGGGGAGGGGGCGGCCCGGCCGGGCCGAGGCGCGGCGTGCTTCCCGTCCTCGGTGGGACAGGGTTAGTGGCGCGGGCCGAGGCGGCTCCTCGCCCGTCCTGGCAGTCTTAGGGTTTGATTCCGATAGGAGTCAAAGCGGCCGGTGGCGACCGTTCGTCCGGTGTTGGTCGGCCCGCGGGGCGCCGGCGGCGGGCAGCCTAGCCTGCCCCGGGCCGTGGGGCCGAGCGCTCCGCTCCTGCCGTGGCTATAGAAGGACGAGCGCTCTGGCCACCGCCGGCGGGGGGAGGTGCCAGCGCCGGGCCCGGAGCTGGCCGTGCTCTCCGCCCTACCGGCAGCATTCCGGCCGCGGAACCGTGCTGGAGGCTGTCACTGGGCCCCGCGAGAGCGCCTGTTCCTCGCTCGCTTGCTGCGGCCGCCCCCGACCTGCAACCCGCAGGGCCGCTGGGGCTGCCGGAGCTGGGGCTGCAGCTGCCCCGTGGCACTGGCCGCGCCCCGTCCCGTCCCCGCACGGTGGTGGTGTGGTGGTGCGCTGGACGCGCCCCCGCCGCCCCCTCCCGCCCGGCCCCGCGGGGGGCGCGGTGACAGCGGGGCCCGCCGGGCCCTTTAAGGGCGCCGCCCCGCCCGCCGCCCCGCCCCCGGTGCCGCCAGTGCTGAGGTGGCGCTGGCTGCGCCGCCCGCCCGGCCGGGCCCGCGGGGCCTGCCGGCTCCCCCGCCCCTCGGCCGGGCAGCGCGGGGCCGAGCGGAGGGGCTGCCCGGGGGTCACGGTGGCGGTGCGGGCTGGGTGGGCTCCGGGCGCAGACAGCCCCGCGCGGGAGGCTCCCCGCGGCGGGGAAACCCTCTGCCGGCCCCGCTGAGCGGCACTGGCTCTGCCTGCCCCACCGGGCCGGCCTGCAGGACGCGGCCGGGTGCACGTCCTCGGTGGCGGGGCCGCCACAGGGCTCCTCCTGTCCGGGGCCCGACGTGGTGGAAGAGTAAACATGGGGGATGGGTCAGGGCTGCCCGCGGCCAGGGCTGCGGTCGTGTTGCACTCTAATGATGCGCTAAGTCGGGAGTCGCTGCAAAGAGAGACTGCATTCTGCCACACAGCAGCTGTCTGTCAGCGTGATTCCCTCGAAACCTGGGGGCCGGGGCCTCCAGCCTCTGAGGGAGCCCATCGGTTTTCAGAAAGCAAGTATTTTCGTCAGTGTCCACTCATCAACTGAGACATTGCCATGTCCTGTGCGAATATTTTACAGAGGACAGTGCCTACCGCAACCAGCCCAGCCCTGTTGCTTTGTGTAGTTCTCACTGCATGGCGTTAACAAAGTGATAATGTTTTTATTAAATATACTTTCAAATAACATGTAACTGGCATTTCTGTCCACAAGAATTGATTGTATTGGCAGTGTAACTCATGACTTTGCCTTTGTTTCACTGCATACAAATGTTTCCCATGTGATTAGGTCTGACTATTGCTGGAGGTTATTTTTAGGATGATTTCATTCTTTTTATTGAAGTGTGCTCTAGACTTCTGCAACTTCTTTTGGTGTACAAGGCCAACACTACAGGCAGTGTATCAACCAGGCTGTTTAAAACCTGTTGACCCAGTCAGCTACATGCTGGCATGACGTAGCTGTAACCTTAGTTGGAAAACCTAAGTAGGCGGCCAAGGAGGTGTAAGATCCAAATGCAGTGCTTGGACTGCTGGGTTTGATGTTACATTTAAAATACCTTTCTAATAGTTGCCTCTGATTTTGGCCAGAGATGAATCCCTGAGGCCTACAATATACCAGATGCTGGAGATGAGCAGTATTTGTTCTTAGCTTCTTGTATGGGTGACGAAGCAGAAATTCATATGGATAAATGCTGCCCTTTGATTTTGCATTGAATGTCTGGCTGCTCTCTGAGGTGGAGGCTGCAAGGAAGATCTCTGCAGCTGGTGTGTACACATTGAAACCAGCAGCTGTGCCTTGAGGTTGTGTCTTTCAAGTAGGTGCTATATTGGGTGTTGTTCACTGGTTTCTTATTCTCACCCTCCTCCTCTAAGGAGGAAAACACGTGTGAGATCAGCCAGGTGCTGTTTTCCGGAGAAATGGGAGTTATAAGCACATCTGTGCCTTTAGCAAGGCTCTAGCCAGAGCTTGACAGATGTTTGTGATGTCTAGGATGCCTCTCCCTCCTGCCCTCATTTGGAGCTTGCCATGAGGTGGTGGCACCCTCGTTAGTGACCCAACTGGAGGCTGGAGGAGCTGCCATGGAGTCTCCAGGCTGAGATAGTCTGGAACAGGTGCCATGGCAGTAACTTGCTTTCCTTGGAATCTGCAGCAGCTTGAGCAGTGCAGGCATGTGCCATGGACACGTAACCAGTCTTACTGTGGTGTAACCCTGGACAGCAAGGAGATTTCTCCAAGATCAGGTTACCAGCCAGCCTTTCTGTACACAGCAAATACCTCACAGAGATCTGCATTGCTGCAGCAGCTGTACTTCAGCAGCATGACTGGCTGTCCCAGTACCTGCTGCCTCATTCCAGGATTAATTGCAGCATTAGCTCTATTGCTCTGACAGCACAGTTTGTGCTGCCTTCTGTTAAAGGTATGTTGAAGTAGGGGAAAACAGTGGCCTTGGCTGAGGTGCAGATCAGGTCTGTATGACTCTATTGCATCACTGCTCTCCCTGTTCTTCCCTCCTTCTGTCACCATCAGCCTCCTTTACTGCATCACAGCTCTAGTATAATGTGAGACACTCCCTCAGCAACTCTGTGTTTTTAGGAGTGACACTGGGTTTGGGAGCCTTTTCTAACACATTGGAAGGTCAGAGATGGCAACTGTCACTTTCCTGAAAAGCAGTCAAGTTTGCTGTACTGAAGGTGGTCCAAGCAGCACTGCAGGGTGAATGTGGGAGAGGGGTCTCTTGTCCCATGAGCAGGCAGAGGTTCTGGGTTTTAGGAGAGTGCAAGCTCTGCAGAAGCACACAGAACAGCTCTGGGGGACTCTGGGTGTGGATATTTTATCACTGACAGTGCGTGTACTGTACTGGCTTTTACATTTTCACTTGTATTCCTAAGCTCTTTTTCAGTAAATCTGAAATCCAGATTCAGGAGATAGAAATCACTTCCCAGCAGTTTGTTTTTCTTCCTCGTTCTTCTTTGTCTACACGTTTAAAATAGTTCATGTAAACCAGTGTAAATTTTCCTTTTTCCAACTTTCAGATTTAGGCCTGGAGACAGAATTCAGTGCCTGGTGCATGATCTTGTTGCAGTAAAAACTGCAGAGCTGGACTGCCCAGCAGCTGAGTGTAGAGAGCCCTGTTTGCCTTAGTTTGTGAGGATGTCTGTGTTGATTCACCCAAGCTCCACTGAGCTACATTCCTAACTTGTGACTGATGGCAATGTTGTTGGCAGGTTTTCAGGTTGTTATTCTCTTCTGACTAGAGAAGGTCTTGCTTGCAACCCTGAAATTTCATGTCTTGAACATCTGTTATTAATTGACTATATTTTTTCGTGATATTGGATGGCTACTCTTGTAGCCAGTGTGGTGAAAGAGTAACTGCTCCAGACTTCCTGCTGTGAAGTTTGAGGCCATAGTGGCTCTGCCTGCAGAGCTAGTAAAGCGTGACAGGTGTCATGCGTGGGGAGATGCAACTGAGTATGAGAGTGTTTTGGATAAGGTGCAACTTTGAAAGGTACAGGTGGTGCTCTGTTGGAAGTTACAGTAAAAGGGGTGTCATGGTTTTCTGTTGTCTTGGATCTGATCTATTTATTTTAATTTTTTTTTTTTTTCTCTAAAGCAAAAGCTGGCAGGCTGACAAACAGGCAGCTTACAGGACGGACTCTCTGGCTACTGACCATTTAGCTGGTAAGTTCTTGTTTTAGGAGAGCCAAAGGTCTTGCTGTTGCTGAGCTTGCTAGAGTGGCTTTCTGAGTGGCTCAGAGTGGCTTTGTGAGTGTATTCCCAAGTCAGGCACCTAAATAAGTTTCTCATGAAGAGGCAGCTTTCTGGGTCCTTTCTCTTTTGTCTCTAGAGATATGCGATGGTCTTGAACTGACTGGCCAGACATTCACATACTCATATAAAAATTGCACACCATTATTAATTGATTAATGAGACTGTACTTTAGATTAATTAGACTATGTTTTAAAATTTGTTGTGTCCCCCTTTACTGTGGCCTTCATAGGAAGGAACTCTGGTTTTGGTAACCACTGTGTAGGGAGGGAATATGCCCTTTAAATTTCTGTCTGTTTCAACAAGGAAACTGAGCAGCCATGGGCCCTGAGGGTGCTTTTCAGGAGAATGGCTGGGAGAATGCTCAGTAACATATACTTTGTCTTCCTGGACTGACTTTGTGCATCCTAGGTGGTGTTGGTAATACTGTTACCACTTCCATCTCTTGCAGTGGCATACCCGGATTGTGTGTGGGTGGGAAGTCGACAATGAGCTCTGTGGCAGTTTTGACCCAGGAGAGCTTTGCTGAACACCGCAGCGGCCTGGCTCAGCAGCAAGTGAAAGGTGAGTTCCTGTGGTGTGCCTCTAGATCCAGACTGCACAGACCTCTTACCTGGTTCCCCAAAAGTGTGCAGTTTCCTTTCCTAAATTAGTGTTTTGCTAGATTCTAGCTTGCTACCCCCAGCAGCACGGTTGTGGTGCTGCACAATGCAGGACTGTGAGGAGACAGGCCTCAACACTTCAGAGAGTTTTGGCTAGCAGTACTGTCAGCCCTGGGATTGGGCACATGCAGGAGTGGAGCACTGAGCTACACGTGAGAGCCTCATGGATCAATGTGCTGGGCTGTCATTTCCACCCTTTGCTCAGCCAGGTGTTGGGGGTGGTCACTAACCATATGAACTGACTCAGAGATGGGTTTTGGCATCCATTCCCATCTGTGAGCTGCCCCATTTGGTATGGCTCAGTGCACAGTTAGTCCAGCATAATGTACAGGCATACAGGCTTTCCCTAGACTTTGCCCTAACTAGGTCCTCTGCCTTTTTCCTGGACTTAGGTTTGTCTTATCTCCTTCTGACCTGCAGTATTGCTCTGGTCCTTTCACTTCTGTCTGCACAGCCTGTTTTCCCCTAATTGAACCCCTCCTGACAAAGTTGGCAGTAAGGTGCTGTTTGCTGCCACCATTCACTCCCTGCACCCCCTGTGCCAGCTCAGACAAGGCTGGTGGTTTGTGGCATCCACTGCAGTCTGTGCAATGCTGATGTCAGTTGTGCTCCAGACTTGGCAGCCCCATAGGCATCGTTTTAATAGGATTAATAGCAGGGCACAAGCCATTTGCTCTCCCTTGTTAGTGGTGCCTAATTGCAATTGCACTGCCTGTGAACAGGGGCATTTCTGCAGGGAAAGTGACTAATTTGCCCTGTTTGCTTTACTCCAGTTACAGCTTTAAACTCTGAAGAAGAGAATGATCCTCCAACCTACAAGGAAGCCTTCCCTCCACTCCCTGAGAAAGCACCATGTTTGGAAGCTGCCCAGGAGCCTACTGGTCCCTGGAGCAAAATTCGACCAATAAAGGCTTCTGTCATCACTCAGGTTGGTGGGAGTGGATGTCTTATCTCCTGTCTTTTCCCTGTTCCCAAAAGTAGGTGAAGTGAAGCATTCCCTGGAGTATGAAATCCTTGGTATGTCAGCCTCTTTGTTGTGTTGTACTCCTGGTATTGCAGCTGAGAGCTAGGACTGCTCAACAAATAGCTGAAGCAGGCCTGAAGGGAGGATTGCAGAATTCCTGTAGGGAGTGCTAATCCCCCTTTAGGAAGAGTCCTGGTGTGGGGCAGACTGGCTGCTGCAGTGCTCCTGCACTTTCCTGGGCACAGCTGGTTGATGTGCTGCACAAACCTGGGAGGTCAGCCTGCCACTAAAGTCCTGTATGGCCATGAGAGAGAGAGGAAGTGCCAGGCAAAAGCACACTGACAGCTTGCTGTGCTCTGTTGTGTGTCTGTGGCTGTGCAGGTGTTTCATGTGCCGCTGGAGGAGAGGAAGTACAAGGACATGAATCAGTTTGGAGAAGGCGAGCAGGCCAAGATCTGCCTTGACATCATGCAGAAAACAGGAGCTCACCTGGAGCTGTCTCTGGCAAAGGACCAGGGCCTTTCCATCATGGTCTCTGGCAAGCTGGAAGCAGTCATGAAGGCTCGGAAGGAAATTGTTGCTCGACTGCAGACTCAGGTGAGGGCAGCTAACTGTTTCTCACTTGATCCTTGCTCTTGCCCAAGACTCCTGAATGCTTTGAGACCCTTGGGTGTGTGTGCTTATAAGTCAAAGAGGTGTTATTAGATGACTAACTCAGCTTTGCCATATATTTTCAAAGCATACGATTGGCAATTTGGAATGGAAATGAAGCTTAAAATAGGGTTCAAAACTAATTACAGGCCATGGTGTTGCATGAAGGGTGGAGTCTTCAATCTGTGACTTTGTGCTGAGGTGCTGGAGCTGGCAGGGTACAGGCCCCTCACACAAAATTCACAGTGTGTGGAGAATGGAATGGTGCTTTCTCTGAAGTCCTTCAGAGAAGAATGTGAAGGGATGGGAGAAAAGTAGAGAAGAGGGAGTTCTGCCAAATGCTGAAAGCTTCAGGTCGGGGTTCTGAGTTGTGTAACTTGAGCCCCATTGGTAAGTAATTGCAGACTTCTTGTTTCAGTTGCTTCTCATTTCAGTCCTCTGCATTTTGATTTCTTACCTTCAGGTTCTTGAATTCATTATCAAAATGGTAGTTCTCATTAAGATCCATCACAGCCAGGTGTCATGGTGTGTTTTAAAGTGTCATGTCCAAGGTAGTTAATAGTTAATACCATGTCTGCTCAGTGCTGCTCAGCCCATGTGTCATACCTTGCCAGAGGGACCAAAAAGGGACAAACCCTACATAATGTGCATCTGGAAAAATAGCTTAGGTTCTACTACCACAGATCATGCCTCACTATCCTCAAATATCCCTTCTACTTGGCCCCAGGTCTGAAAGATGTCTGCATTTCAGCTTCTCCTAGGTTTGGCTGTATGTGAACAGGAAGTTGAAGAGTCACACTAAGTGATCTGGTTTTGGTTTGATTATTTCCTTTACCCTCGTATCTTTAATTGTAAGTGCCTAGTTAGTTAGTAGTTACATGTTCACTGGGATCAAGAGCATAGTAAGTTATGCTAACCTAAGCTCTCAGGTCAGTAAAAACTCATTGAGAAGAGAAGAAGTCAGAAATCCCTGTTACAAGCCAGCCCTTTAATGCTAAATTGAGGAAGGTTCAGGAGACCCCTCTTTTTTGAGAGGAGCCATCTAAAAGCAGCCCCTGAAGCAGTGTGTGCTGCTTTGAAGACACCTTAGCACTCAGTAATGGTAAGCATAATTGAACTCTCTGGCTGGTGGAATAACTTTCTGGTGTTGAATTTCAGTTTCCTAGGAGTCAGACTGTGTCTTCTTCTCTGTAGCCTTGGTAGCAGATATCAGAGTTCAGATAAACTCTACCCCAGAGCTGTCATCCCAATTGCTCTCTGGTGCTGAGAGTCTGTGAGAGAGTGGAGCATAGATACCTTCTCATCTGTGACTGAAGGCCTTTGCTTATTCAGAGTGCTGCTTCTGGGAAAACAGAAGACTTTATAGGGAATAGTGGGGTTTGCACTCCTGGAATACTGGCACCTTAGATCAACTCCTCTGGTGTAGTATCAGTCTTGTGCTAGATGGATGTGCTGGAAGGCATTGTGTTTACTCCTCAGGTGTAGCATTAAGCAGCATCTGAAAAGCTTTCCCTGTGCAGCAAGGGCTCTTACAGATGCTTGGCCTTTGTATTGCAGGCTTCAGCCACAGTTGCCATCCCCAAGGAGCACCACCGTTTTGTGATTGGAAAGAATGGTGAGAAGCTGCAGGACCTGGAGCTCAAAACTGCAACCAAGATCCAGATCCCCCGCCCAGATGACCCCAGCAACCAGATCAAGATCACTGGCACTAAGGAAGGGATTGAAAAGGCCCGGCATGAGATCCTGCTTATCTCTGCTGAGCAGGTACTTCAGTCCTTTGATCTCTCATGTCATTGTCTGAACAGCCATTTTGGTTCTTCATGGTGTATCAGATGTTTGTAGCCACCGTGGCTGCAGCCAGTGGTAACACTTAGTGTGAACAGAGGTGTATGCCATTCCACTGGCTGAACACTGCTTCCAGGGTCTGCACCTTCTGGTTCTCCCTTTTCCATGTCTAAAGTCAGATAAGCACTTTTCATATTTTGAAGTGAGCCACATTAGATGCCAGCTGAGATAAGACAGGTGATTAGAGTGGAATATCATAAATTTGGAACAGCAGTATTTGTAGATGAAAAGGGATGCAAGCTGGAAAGGGTGCTTGGGCTAGAGTGTCAAGCAAGCACTGGGAATTCAGCTATATGTGTCAGAGATGGTAATATCAACAGCAGTTTCCAGTGATGATGGTTGTGGATTCTTGCAGGATAAGCGTGCTGTGGAGCGGCTGGATGTGGAGAAAGTGTACCATCCCTTCATTGCTGGCCCTTACAACAAGCTGGTGAGTGAGCTCATGCAGGAGACAGGGACACGCATCAACATTCCTCCGCCCAGCGTCAACAAGACAGAGATAGTCTTCACAGGGGAAAAGGAGCAGCTGGCCCAGGCTGTGGCTCGTGTTAAGAAGATCTATGAGGAGAAGGTATGGATGGTCCCTAGAGCTTCCCATTTTCCCCCTACCTGCTCACAGCCCCTCTCCCCTTCTTGTTCTACTTCTGTGTATCCCTCAGTCGCATACTCCTCTTGTCAGCCCTTGCTCAGCAGCCCTTGCAGTACATGGACCTGGGCCTTACCATTTCTGTGTTCAGCAGAGTGGGACTTGGGCTGATTCTGCTGGGGATGTGGCAGATCTCCTGCTTTTTTGTGTAATGGAAATTAGCAGACTGCAAAAAGCTCTCTGGGTGCGTGTTTTCACAGGTGCTGCAAAGGAAGGAGGGAAGTGTGAAGGCTACAGTGTGGCCAACTGACAGTATCAAAATTGTTACATGAGTAGAAGTTGCTGAAAAGTAAATTTCACTTCAGTTTATTTTCCATTGCTAATGTCACTGTGAATATCCTTGTTGTGGGTTGTTGGTCTGTTTTTCCTCATGGTTACATCTGTATTTGTACCAGTCTGAATTTCAACACAGGTAATCAGCTTAGAGTGTGGTGTTGCATTACAGCACTGCCTGGGGACAACTGGGCATTGTGCAAGGGCAGGGGTGTATATGTGGTCTCTTCCATGTAGTGTCCCAGGGAGCTTAAACAGAATTTTTGTATTTCACCTGTAAATTTTTGAGAATAGGGCTTTCTGTAGGCTGGTCCCAAAGGTGATAGGGTACTGCAGAAACCCCTGTGCTTACCTTTGCTTTGATCTTTCCTGGGTGCTGAGCTTCACTGCATCTTGTGTCTCTTCCTTTCACTTTTACCCTTCCCTGCTCCCTTGTGATTGATGCTCCAGTGCCTCTGCTCCTACAGAAAAAGAAGACTACTACCATCGCTGTGGAGGTGAAGAAGTCCCAGCACAAGTATGTCATCGGCCCCAAGGGTAATTCCCTGCAGGAGATCTTGGAGAAAACTGGAGTGTCTGTCGAGATCCCACCCACTGACAGTAGCTCGGAGACGGTGATACTGCGAGGCGAGCCTGAAAAGCTTGGGCAAGCATTGACTGAAGTCTATGCAAAGGTATTGACCAGATGGGCCAGGCCTCCTTTGAAAGCCCCCAAATATACATCCCTGGGCACTGATAGGTGGAGGGGGGGTCCTCTCTGTCAGGCTGTAAGAGATGCAGCTTAGAAGTCAGTAATGAGGGTGCAGCATGGGAATTGGAAGTGATTTTTTTTTGTGAAGGCCTCTTCCAGTCTGTCCATCAAACAGCTTCTCTGTCTCTCAGGCCAACAGTTTTACCGTCTCCTCGGTCTCAGCCCCCTCTTGGCTTCATCGTTTCATCATTGGAAAGAAAGGACAAAACCTGGCCAAAATAACTCAGCAGATGCCAAAGGTATGGATGAACTACTTAATAGCTTAGCACCAGTTGAAGTAGAATGTGGCTTAATCCAGCTCACTCTTTGTAGAGAGAGAAATGTATTCTAGCATGGGTAAAACCAGGGGTGGAACTGACCCAAATCTTACAGTATTATGGGGAACTACCATATTCTACTGCTTCAAACACTTCCCATCCTATTTCACTTTCAAGCATTGAGTCCTTTAAAGGAAGCTTTATCTGTTAGTATTTGGAGAATTGATGTAGAAGGAGACCTGGAAATGCTGAGTTCAATGAGGCTTCTCCCTTGTGAGTTAGGTAGTATGTGGACGAAAACTAGGTGAGAAACTTCTCCAAAGCCCTTGCAAACTGCAGAACAGCACCAAAACGTTATGCTCTAGACACTGATACAGCGAAAAATTGTAGGTTGCCTACTTCTGAAATCATGTATACCCTTAATAGTAGGGATTGATGGTGTAGGCCTGACTGACAGCATTGACTTGGCCTGTGTCTTGGAAAATTCTTACGGTTTCCGTGCCTTGTGTCTCAAGGTTCACATCGAATTCACTGAAGGAGAAGACAAAATCACTTTGGAAGGACCTACAGAAGATGTGAATGTGGCTCAGGAACAGATTGAAGTCATGGTCAAGGATCTGGTAAGTTGGTGATACTAGTTATGGTATATAAGAAAGTGGGGAAGGTGGGGCAGCAGAACAGAGATGAAGTGTAGGTCATGTTTCTGGGTATCTTCACAGACTGAACAGTGCTTGCAGAAGGCAAGTTATGTGGCAGGTGAACAAAAACCTTGGTTATGATGCTTTTCTTAAATCATGAGCACATCTTTAGTCTTTTGATGCAGAGAAGAAAGATTCACTTT
The DNA here is from genome assembly GCF_903797595.1 of Erithacus rubecula. NCBI lineage: Eukaryota > Metazoa > Chordata > Aves > Passeriformes > Muscicapidae > Erithacus > Erithacus rubecula. Next base: position 20,810,873 of record NC_136663.1, read on the forward strand.
CAGTTACAGCTGGAGGGACACTTAAGTGCCTTTAAGTGTTTAACAAGCATGGTGCTCTCAGCTTGAAGCAGAGGAGTGTTCTGCTCTGCTCACTAGGAGGAGGAGTGCTTATAGCTGGCAGCTGGAGTCAGTGCCTGCACAGGCAGCAACAGAGGGGGCCTGCCCTGCCTAACCCTGTACAATTCTTTGTAGATCAACCGGATGGATTATGCAGAAATCAACGTTGACCACAAATTCCACCGACACCTCATTGGCAAGAACGGAGCTAACAGTAAGTGGGGTGCCTTTCTTATCCTTCCTGGGCTCAGACTTTCTGTGATTAGTCAATCATATCATTGCTCTCCAGCTCAACCAGGGTGTTGCCTCCATTACATTGCCTCTGCTCTTCTGGAGTGAAGTTGGCACAAGAGGATAAATGGGCAGTGAGGCCTTGGGTTGGCTTTAATGTCTTGGAAAGCTGAGCAGATTACTTTTCTGTGTCTTGGCAGAATTTTTGTGTTTTGGGGAGGTTGGAGAGTTGTCTTTTTTCAAGTTGGTCTATGTGAATTTCGTTTTAGAACTCAGTGGGTGGGGTAGAAATCTGCATGGTGAGTTTCTCTCCATAAAAGAATTTGGGATTAGAAATGAATGAGTATCTTCTAGTATAAATATGATGCTGTCTGGTGAAGAAACAGATGCCTCACTCTGGCAAGTAAACAATTGCCTCTAGATGCTATAGTATTTAATTGTACAGATTCCAGTGTAGCTGAGATCTTGCTAAAGCCCAGGGTGAAAAGGCACTTTCTCTGATTCAGCTCCATCCCTCAGGCCTTTCCTCAGAGGCTGATGTACATCTTAAACAGCCTCTAGTAAAGGTGTGTTTGCTTTCAAATCTTGCCCTGGCAGAGTGTGTCACCACAGCCTTTGCCTTGCAGTTAACAGAATTAAGGACCTCTACAAGGTGTCTGTGCGCATTCCCCCGGACAATGAGAAGAGCAACCTGATCAGAATTGAAGGAGACCCACAGGGGGTCCAACAGGCCAAGAAAGAGCTGCTGGAACTCGCTTCCCGTATGGTTAGTGGGATGTGGTGCCCCGGAGGCCACAGAGTTTGAGCTCTTGTGTTCCCTAGTAACCTTCTGGTAGAAGTGTGTGCCCCTTGCCCACTGAGCACTTGGATCTCATGACAAGTGCAAGTTCCTCTATTCCCTTGGAGATCCCCTTCTCTGTCACCCTAGAGTGAATTATATCTGAAGAAAAAACATTGATGACAAGTAAGCTGTCAGGCAGTAAACTGGTGATTACAATTATGTGGCTCTCCTGATGAACACTCCATGTAAACTCTGTTCTCCACAGGAAAATGAACGCACCAAGGACCTAATCATTGAGCAGAAATTCCACCGGACCATCATTGGGCAGAAGGGCGAGCGGATCCGGGAAATCCGGGAGAAATTCCCAGAGGTGAGGCCTTCTAGGACATGAGGGCTTCAGAGGACATATTTCCTACATTGGTAGTAGACACATGGTCAGTAAAGTCATAAATGTAGTGTCTCTGTGAATATGAGAAATGTAGTAATGGTATGTGTCTGTTCTAATACATGGCCAGAGACTGCTGACATGGTTACCTGCTTCCAAATGGGAAAGAAGATGTGCAGGATCCCCAAAACCTTTACACATGCCTGGCATGACAATTCTTGTATTTGTTTGACTGTTTCCTGCAGGTTATCATCAACTTCCCAGACCCTGCACACAAGAGTGACATTGTCCAACTCAGAGGTCCCAAAAACGAGGTGGAGAAGTGCACCAAATACATGCAAAAGATGGTGGCAGACCTGGTAAGGGAGACATATCTGCTGTTCTCTTTTCCATTTCTGGCTAACCCTGGAATAGAGCAGAGCTGTAGTGGCTTGGCTAGGGCTGACACACCTCAAGATGAGGGAACTGTGGACATTGCTCTATGTGTATGGGAGTAGGCAAGTAATATCTTTTATTTAAGGGCTATAGGAGAGGGTACATGTCTTTGCTTATTCTTGGAAGTGTCCCATATGGAGAATTCCGTGGGTCTAAGCCTGTTGTCAGAAGCTTGTTTGTCAAGCTTGTTCCTGGGATGGGGCCTCACTTGCCAGGATGGTGAAATCTTCAGTGTTCCCTTCCTTTCTCTCTTAGGTTGAAAACAGCTTTTCTATTTCTGTTCCCATCTTCAAACAATTCCACAAGAACATTATAGGGAAAGGAGGTGCCAACATCAAGAAGGTGAGGTATCTTTCCTGTCTTCACTGCTCATTATGGTGACTGCCTGCAGCAAAATCTCATTCAGTGGTCTCCTCTGATCTCATTGATAATGCAAAATAAAACCTCCAAGGCCTTTTTTTCTGACATGGTACACCTCTCAAATGATTTTGGTTTTGGTTTTTTTGTGGCAGATCCGTGAAGAAAGCAACACCAAAATAGATCTCCCTGCTGAGAACAGCAACTCAGAGACAATTGTTATCACGGGCAAAAGAGCAAATTGTGAGGCTGCTCGCCATAGAATTTTGGCTATTCAAAAGGAACTGGTAAGTGAAACAACTGGCCTGTGGCAGATGGGGACTTGAAAACATAAATATAGGAGGTACAGGGATTTAAATATAGAAGTGTTTGTAGTGGGGCACAGCAGGGAAGAGACAAATATGGATGTCAATCTGTTCTTGACTCTTGAATCCAAAGTTTGTGGCTGCTCATGTGTTAGCAGTGGCCTGTCCCAATTCCCTCTGGTCAGGCATTTCTCACGCAAAGCTCCTGGCAATGTGGCAGTTAGAGGGCAAGCAGAGTATGTGCAAATACATTGCTGTAGCTTGACTTACACCCCATTCTGTCCTGCTTAGGCCAACATCACAGAGGTGGAGGTCTCTATTCCTTCCAAACTCCACAATTCCCTCATTGGCGCCAAAGGCCGCTTCATCCGCTCCATCATGGAGGAATGTGGTGGAGTCCACATCCACTTCCCCACAGAGGGCTCTGGCAGTGACACCGTGACCATCAGGGGCCCAGCCCAGGATGTGGAGAAAGCCAAGAAACAGCTGCTACATCTGGCAGAGGAGAAGGTGAGCCTTGCCTTACAGGGGGAGGAGCAGGTTGGTTTGACCAGCTGTTTCTTTTTGGAGGTTGAAGTAGTTCCCTCTGTCTGCATGGAAACCTTTGGCATCAATTGAACAAATCCTCTTTTGAGGGATTTGAGTACAGTTTGGATGATTAAAAGAAAGCTGTACTTCCGTCCTTGTGACAATGAGTTCTCTCATGGGTAGAACTGTCTGTAATGCATCCCTGGCCAGACTGATGATACACTCAGAGTTAAGGCTCCCTGCTTCTGTGGTTTGAATGTTTTTAGGTAATCAGCACTTCTCTGAAACAGTTTGCTCTGTAGATCTCTGTCACTTCTTTCTTCATCTCTGCATTTCAGCTCCAGTTCTTCCATTTCACTGTATATATTCAGATTTGAGAGTTTCTGGTTACATTACATTGCCCTGAGTTATGCTGACTGACTGGTCATTTTAATAACAAGCTTTCTGGGGTCAGCATGTGAACATGTTCTCCCTGGGAATTGTTTGGTTGCCTCTGGGAGCCTGGTGTGCAGCAGTCAGTTAGCAAATGATTGCATTGCCTTTTGTGTGGGTCAGACCCTTCTCCTAGTGAAGTCTGTTCACATTCTCAGTGGTCATGCTGAGTATACAGTTAGTTTTTTGGCCCTGAGAACATCTTTGGAATAGTATTTTTCATTTAAGACATTGTGTACCTTTTTTACTTTCAACCATGCACTGCATCTACCTTGCTTTTGCAGCACTCTGCATGTGGGTGCAGGTAACATATCTAAATGCTGACTGTTGGTGCTGATGGATATTTTCTATTTATTGACATGCTCCACGTGTCTCTGGCTCCTTTCAGCAAACAAAGAGTTACACTGTGGACCTCCGTGCAAAGCCAGAGTACCACAAATTCCTTATTGGTAAGGGTGGTGGCAACATCCGTAAGGTGCGAGACAACACGGGGGCTCGCATCATCTTCCCCACCTCTGAGGACAAAGATCAGGAGCTGATCACCATCATGGGAACAGAGGAGGCTGTCAAAGAGGCACAGAAGGAGCTGGAGGCTCTCATCAAGAACTTGGTATGAACTTTTTCTGCTTTCTTGCCTCCCACTGTGGCAGGGTGTAACAAGCCAGCATGAAGGACCTGCTTGTCCTAAAACTATTTGCTGCCCTTTGTGGGAGGTCAGGAAGATTGTTCCTTACCTTGGAGTGAGGTTGTAAACTGATTGCTGTTGAGTGCAGCCAACTCATGCCTGTCACCAGGACAGGTGGGGTTGACTGGCTGTTGTGTGTTGGCAGGATAATGTGGTTGAAGACTCCATGGTGGTTGACCCCAAGCACCACCGCCACTTTGTCATCCGTCGAGGACAAGTTCTCCGTGAGATTGCCGATGAGTATGGTGGTGTGATGGTCAGCTTCCCGCGCTCCGGCACCCAGAGCGATAAAGTCACCCTCAAGGGTGCCAAGGACTGTGTGGAGGCAGCCAAGAAACGCATCCAGGAGATCATTGAGGACCTGGTATGTTGTAGAAAAACTGTTTCTTCTGTACTTTATTCCTTCAGCAGTGTCCTACTTGAACCTGCTGTATGACCAAGATTTATGTGAACAAGTCCCGTGGTGGTTCTTGGGTTTGAACCTTTGCTGTCAACATGCAGGGTCTGCAGACTTTAGGTTCTGGCTCCAAAATGGCAATGCTATATGAATTAATTTCCTCCTGTGACAGTCTTCTTGGTTTTTAGGGGTGGAAGTAGGAGACCTCACTCCTTGATACACATCTAGACATTAAAAAATTGGGGCCTTCTTGTGCCTCTTCGTGTTTGGCCTTGGGCAGTGGTTGTTTTCAGGGGTTTTCTGCATTGTTAGTATTGGCTTTTGGAAGCAGTCAAGTGTCCAACCTGCTCTCTTCCCTTCTCTCCTTATTTTTTTTTTCATTTCTTCTAATGCTTCCTCCTCTTCAGGGTATTAAAGAGTTTGAGCTTTGCTCTCAGAAGCCTTTAATGTCCTGAGTTGAAGGCAACCTTCTTTAAATCCTCTGCTCTTTTCAGAGAGGAACAATTCTAGGAAATGTTCAGTTCTTCCCCTGTCAGCCATTATCTTTTCTGACTCCTCTCTGTGTCCATTTTGGATTTCACCACTCACACAAGCATCCTGATTTCTGGTGTGAAAGAGGCTGCATCACAAGAGCATCTCTGCTTTCCCACAGGAAGCTCAAGTGACAATCGAGTGCACCATTCCACAAAAGTTCCACCGCTCCATTATGGGCCCCAAAGGATCCCGGATCCAGCAGATCACCCGGGACTACGGCGTCCAGATCAAATTCCCTGACAGGGAGGAAAACCCAGGTATGCCAGTGGGTGCATGTTGGAATGGCAGTTGGGATGGTCAAATAAGTGTAGTGTGGCCTACACACTGTACCAGTGGGCATGTTCTACTTAGAATTTATGGAGAGAACTGATCCCTGGTGTTCCTGCAGTGTCCTTGAGTCTGGGCTTAGCATCAACCTTGTCCTATTGGGAAGGGGACAGTTTCAGGAGGTCAAACTGCAGACTTGGGTATTATGAACACATTGTCACTGCAGAGTACAGGGAGGATAAGGACTTACCCTGACTAAAAAGGCTCTGTGGGCTTAGTGAGGCTCTCTCTGAGCTCTAACTGGTGGCTGAGCCTTAGGATCTGGAGGAGAGGGAGATGATGAGCAAGGAGGGGGCTCTGTGCATTGAACACAAGGCTTTCCATGTTTTCAGCCCCTGTTGTGGAACCAGCTGTGCAGGAGAATGGTGAGGAAGGTGGGGAAGGCAAGGAAGGGAAGGACACAGATCCCAGCTCTCCGAAGAAGTGCGATATCATCATCATCTCTGGCCGCAGGGAGAAATGTGAGGCAGCAAAGGAGGCGCTGCAGGTGTGTGGCTCTCTCAGCCCCTTACCCTGTTAAGGTGATGCTTGGATTTCATTTTTGGTGGTGGTAGTAAAAGCTGCTCAGTCCAGGTGCAGTGCAAGTGGTCAGTGTTGCTAGCTGTAGAAGGGGTATGCACTGCTCAAGGGATGCCCCTCTGCTCTGTGACTTAGCCTGGCAGCTTGAATCATAGTGCCTGACTTTGTAATTACTAGTGCTTGTAAGCAGCCCTAACAGCCCTAAAAGCATGACATGATTGTTTTAATGGAGCACCACTGAGAAGAGGAGAAGCTGGTTGAGACTGAGTCATTCCAGGTTCAGCAGAACTTGCCATGCTTCTGTAGGGATGTTTTTCAAGGCTTGCTAGACTGAAGCCAAGGATATGAAAAAAAAAAAAAACCCTATCCCACAGGTGGGTTTTCAGATGGCTTGTTTCAAAAACATGCAACAGGTGATTTAGGTGTCAGCTGTCCTCTCTTTCTGTCAAATTTGTGTCCTGACTACAAGGGAATGTACCTCTGTTCAGCAGCATGTTCTTTGGGCAAATATACAGCAATCTAGAAGACAGGAGAAGTTTTTCCACTGGTAAATTGTGCTTCATCCCCTGCAGGCTCTGGTTCCTGTCACCATTGAGGTGGAAGTTCCCTTTGATCTTCACCGTTACATCATAGGCCAGAAAGGAAGTGGGATCCGCAAAATGATGGATGAGTTTGAAGTAAGTTGTTGCCCTTCTTTCCATCTCCTCTGTCCTGGAGAATCTATAAGTGACCATGTTGGGGGTTTGGACAGTTACAACATGCTCAGGTCTGCCGTGGAATCCAAGGCTCCATAATAGGAAAATGATCCCAGTGTGTTTTGGACCCTGGATCCAGGGCTTGGTAGGTTTCGTGCTGAAGCTGTACAGTCAGTGTTGATGTTGTGAGTGTTGCATGACTTGTTTGGTGTCTGCAGGGATTCCTCATCAGTCTGAGAGTTGTTTTCCTCCTGGGCCGTGGCAAACAGCTCTGCTGTGCCTACCAATTCAGAAGAATTCTCCAGAGCCTCTGGGGCTCATGCAGTTTGGCTGCAGTCAGTGTTGTTGAATATGTATTTGTTTCCTGCCTCTCTAGGCCAGCACAGGGGCTGAGGAAACAGAGTTCTATTCAGAAATCATCTAGAAATGGTCCCAGGCAACTGACTCCAGGCTTGATGCCCTCCAGAGGTCCTTTACAACTTCAGCCATTATGTGGTTTTTAGGCTGCCTGTGTGAGAGCTGATCTTGGTGTTAGGGGACACCGAGAGCTGCCAGCTTGCAGTCAGAGGCATCACAAGTGATACAGAATGAGCAGTGGTACAAAATGATAATTGCTGTTTGCCACTCAGGTGAACATCCAGGTGCCTGCTCCTGAGCTGCAGTCAGATATCATCACAATCACTGGGCTGGCTACCAACCTGGACCGTGCCAAGGCCGGGCTCCTGGACAGAGTGAAGGAGCTGCAGGCTGAACAGGAGGATCGGGTAAGGCCTGTGCCTGTTCTTCCTTCCAGCCAAACATGGCTTCAGCCTCTGGGCACAGACTCCTCTCATCTTTCAGAGGCACCTTTAGCTGCACTGTGGGTGTGGAATGGTCATAAATGGGTTACTCAAAGGTAGCTCATTTACCATGAATTGACAGGAGAGTTTGGGAATGTAACTGGACAGCCTGAGTCTCTCTCACTCCTTCATGTACTTTTGAGACTGGTGGGTGGGAACCTCCCTGTGCTGCCAGTCTCTCTCTACCTATCCTCACTGAATCCTTTTCACAGCTCTGAATAATAGGTTAGGGAGGAGTTGGGTCATTGTTTGCTCTTTGCTGTTCCCCCTGAACTTGGCAAAAGCACAAGGCTCCAGTGGATGGATGGCTTGGGTGCTCAGGCATCTGTAACATGGATCTCAGAAGCCAGAAGAAATGCTGTGACTTGAATGGACATGACTGAAGCAGCCAGGGTGTGTTCCCTGTTCTCACTCTGTTTCTCCTGTCTCAGGCCTTGCGAAGCTTCAAACTGACAGTCACTGTAGATCCCAAGTATCACCCGAAAATCATTGGGCGGAAGGGAGCAGTGATCACCCAGATACGCACAGAGCACGAGGTCAACATCCAGTTCCCTGACAAGGATGATGAGAGCCAGGTGAGAGATCAACAGAGTGGAAGGATACCTAGTGGTTGTCTCAGAGCATCTTCTCAAGTGCTCTGAACTCTCTCCATTGCCTTTGGATAAGGTGGATGGTAAAGGGGGTTAGCAGGGAGAAAGCTTGCTTATGAGCTTGGTCTCTCACACATCTCTGTGCCCCAGGCCCAAGACCAGATCACCATTACTGGCTATGAGAAGAATGCTGAAGCTGCCAGGGATGCCATCATGAAGATTGTTGGTGAGCTGGAGCAGATGGTTTCTGAGGATGTGACCCTGGACCATCGTGTTCACGCACGCATCATCGGTGCACGTGGAAAAGCCATCCGCAAAATCATGGATGAGTTCAAGGTGAGTACTGGGGCAGTGCCACACAGCTCAGGCTGGGCCTGGGCAGCCACCTTCTCCTGTGTAGAGAGCTTGGTGCTGAATGAGGCTTACTTCTTGTGGTTCTTGTGTTTGTGCCTGTTCAGCATCTTCAGCTAGAACAGACATGAAAGAAAAGCCAGTGCTGCCCTGCTCACCTTCAATTCCAGCAGCATATGAGCAACATCCCTGGCTCAGGGCACCCTGGTATGCCCAGGATACCTGGGCTGTCTGGACACCATAGGCAGACACCAGCTGAAGCATCCCCACACCACCTCAGCTCTAAGTCTCATTTCTCTGGGAGCTAGGCCAGGAGATTTTCCTGTTTTGCTGGAGCCCAGACAGAAGTGGAACCTGGGAATGCTTCCTTGCTGCTCTGGACTAGCCCTGCAGGCAGACTGAGTTCTGTCCCTCTCTGGAGCCCTTTTGTTTGGTTTCTTGCAGACAGGGTCCCAGTTATCTTGAGAGGAAGAGATGTGGTGTGTCAACTACTCTGATTACTGGAAGTGGGCAGCCAGGCCTCTTGCTGGGAGGCTTTGCAAGGAGGCTATTCCCAGACCCCCAGCTATTGAGCTTAACTCAGGGAATTCCTCTAGGCCACTGTGAATCCCTTGGCTCTGGGAATTGTGGTGTATTCTCAGGGCTGTGGATGTGGCAAAGTCAGCTGGCTCTGGGAAGATCAGGGATCTCTGCTCTGATAGTATATGGCATCAGCAGCAGGCTTTATTGCAGGGGCAGCAGTGAATCTGAATACTCAGGAATGGGATTTTGGAGACTTGCATTTTGGCTGGGCTCAGTTATTGAAACAAACTGATTCTCAAATGAGGAGCCTTTGGGTTTGGTCCTGTCTTGTTTAGATTTCTGTCATCCATCTGGAAGGCAGGGTGTGAGAGCACAGTGCTTGTACATGGGTGACACTAGGCCAGCTCTCTAAAGCAATTGTCAGCCAGGATTATTCTGTGGCAAACACAGAAAGCTCATTGTGCTTTGTGGTGGTGGCTCAGTGGTAAATGTGCTTGCAGCAGTGTGAGGACACTGTGGAAATGCAACCCCTCTCCTACTTCTGCTGCAGGTGCTGCCCAGAAAACAGTGAGCTTCTGGGAGTGAGAGCAGCAGGGGCTGCTAGAAAATTAGGGCCTTAATACAGATTGTTCTGCTTTCCTCCACAGGAAACTGGGCAAGCTTTGGGGCCAGCTATATGTGTACCTCTTCACCCCTCAGTGTCTGAGCTGTGGAGGTCTGAAACAGACTTGTGGCTGTGAACAGACAGTAATTAGGGCATCAGTGACAGTGATCTGTGCTTCCAATGACAAGGGTCATGGGGAGTCTCTGGCATTTCAGATGTGCAGATATAATTCTTGTGCTGTTCCTTGTGTTACAGGTGGATATTCGCTTTCCCCAGAGTGGAGCTCCTGATCCCAACTGTGTGACTGTGACAGGACTCCCTGAGAATGTGGAAGAAGCTATTGATCACATCCTGAACTTGGAGGAGGAATATGTAAGTGTTCAGCAAATCTGTGATGGGGCTTAGCAAGAGCTTCCCCTGCCACAGAGTTGGATGTCTAAACTATGTCCACATGGCATTTTCTTCCACTTTCAATTGGAGAAATTGAGCCCTGTGCAAGTGATTGTCAACTTCCACTGCAGCTGTCCCTCAAACCAGCTGGACTGCCTCTCTCTTCAGGAGAGTACAGTGAATGAGAATGCTGGGACACCCCAGGATGTGCATGTTCTTGCCTTGTAGCAGCTTGCACCAGTAAAAAGTTGTGGCCCTCAGACTAGTGCAGACACACCATTTTTGGCCATTGAAGAGCAGGCTGGTGAGCTTGAACAGGTTGCAGTGTGGTGAGATGGAGGGATGGATATTTTATTTCACTTTGAGGAGCTCTCCAGATCCCCCCTCACTGGTTGTGTTACTGCAGCTTGCAGATGTGGTGGACAACGAGGCAATGCAGGTGTACATGAAGCCCTCCTCACATGAAGAGTCCAAGGCCCCATCCAAGGGCTTTGTGGTGAGAGATGCCCCCTGGACCTCTGTCAACACCGAGAAGGTGAGTGCTGTTTGTGCTGCTGGCTGGGGGCACAGGGTGTGGGGACTCTTCTGTCTGTGCTGGGGACACAGAGCACTGTCTCTTCTTGGTGACAGAGAAAACAGCTTTTTGCTGTTCTTTGTGGCCTGAGCAAAGGCCTGGACTCTCCTGTCCAGCTTTCAGAGCACTTTCCCAATGTCTTGTCCACTCTGGCTGTAGCTGTGTGGAGCTGTTGGGGAATGGGGGATCCTTATCAGAAAGTGTCCTTCCAGGTTATGTTATTTTCAGAGGTAGGGATAGGGACTTTGAACTCTTGCTGCAGCTCAGAACTGACTCAGTGTTTCCAGCTCTGAGCTGGGACAAATGACAGCTCATCCTCAGTGCTGCTGCAGGGCTGGCCTGACCCTGCTGCAGTGTCCCAGTTACTGAGCTGGGACCCTTGGAGCCCATTGCACCTTATCTGCACCTTCCTCAATGTCACCTCTAGATGTCCTGGGGCCACAATGATCCTTTTTGTCCCTTCCCCATTGTCTCTCTTCCTGGGATATGCTGATTAGCTCAGGGCCTCACCATGTAAGCTTGCAGCAGGGCAGGAACTTAACTTGTTCCCTTTTTGTTTGCTCTAGGCCCCTGATATGAGCAGTTCTGAAGACTTCCCCAGCTTTGGGGCTCAAGTGGCCCCCAAGACTCTTCCCTGGGGACCCAAACGATAATGACCTGGAAGCAGAAACTCCTCCAGCCCGCTGACCTGACACTAACCTGCCACAAATACTTCCTGTCTGAAATCTGATCCAGCGGCTGGAGCACAAATCAATTGTCCCAAGAGGTCTCCTAATGGTGTCTGGAGTGCTAGACCCCATCCTGCTCCCCTCAGCTATCACCGTGTCTAGGACCCACCCTCATCTCTTGATGGATATTCTTTCCTCCTTTGGAACAAGACTTCCACTCAGATTCAAACACTAAATGTGTGTGTTTTTGTTAGAAACTTCATAATTGACTCCAAGTGGCTAAGATTTGCAGCTTCCCAAGCGCTAGCAGAGCAATCTGCTCTCTTGAGCATGTCTGACTAGGCATTCTCGCCTTCATTAGGAGACCTCCTTTACTGTGGCTAGGAATCTACTTCCTGTCTCATGACCTCAGGAAATAAATTTCCTTGACTTTCTAAAGCCAAAACGTTTGCCCTCTTTCCTTTGTGTTTATCCCAGGCCTTACCTTACCTTTGTAGAGTGCAATCAACTTTTTTTTCCTTTTAACTGCCAAAAATTCATTTAATGCTGATAGCTGACTGTGGGGAGAGCTTAAAATAATCTATAAGGTCAGAAACCTGCTTTTTGAAGAAACAAAACCTTCAATAGGCTGTAGAGACAACAGAGATAGAAGGGGCCAGGACAACATACGGCTGCCCTGGTCAGGAAAACACCGTGAGCGCATCCCTGCGCCGCACCAAGCACAGCCCAGCCTGCACACTTGGCCAGTCTTCCAGTGCTTGATGACAGCCCCCAGTCCTTGTTCTCCCTTCCCAGCAGTGTGAGCAGCCAGGAGAGGCAGCACAGCACGTGGCAGCGTGGCTGGATGAGAGGTTTGGCTGGGCTGAGGTCACTGCTCAGGAGCAGCTGGTGGGACGCACAGCCCGGAGAAGCTGCAGCCTGCTGTTAGTGCTGCAGCAGCTCGGCATGAGCAGCAGTCACACCGTTCCTGTTGCCTTCTTTCTACCTCAGACATCAGTATGATGGGGGCCTCTTGATGGTTGTGGGTTAGCAGCTACTCCAGCTGTCTCCTGGGCAGCCATAGCAGAAGCCTGGAGGAGAAGCAAGAGGAGCCTTGTGTCCCTGCACGGCTGTGAGAGCTGCCTCAGAGGGAAACAGAACATGATGATGCTGAGGCAAGCTGTGAATCTGTAGGACTGCATGCTGAGCTAGCACAGGGCTTGGCCTCAGTGTCTTGGTTGCAGCTGTGCCCTAGCCCTGGGCTGCAGAGGTTGTGTGAGCCAGGCTTCTGCTCCGACAGCATTGGGGATTGATGTGTGTGCTGAGCCTTCCTGAGACCTCCATCATGTGGTAGAGGGTGATCCATGATCTGTACTCGGGGCCACTTGCATCTGGGCCCTGCCACAGCTTGCTCAAAGAATGTTGTGTCAGCTCTTCCAACAACTAAGAGGAAAACCACATCTTTATGGAGGGAGGTGTGTAGCATGGGGTTTTTGTGCCCCCACTTCCCTGTATCAGTCCTACAGAGCTTGTAGTCTGAGCCGTTCCTCTGTCCCAGCTGCTTCAGCTCTCGGACAAGCAGGAGTCCCCAGCCTCTCTTGTCTAGTGCTACTGACAGAGCACAACTGTGGCAGGCTGAGCTCAGCTGCCTTGCCTTTCCCTCCTTGGGACAGGCCAAACATGCCGATGCTTTTCCTTCCTGCGCCAGCTCTTCTTGGCAGAGACTGCTATGCAGAAGTCAAACCAAAACCTCACAGTGCTCTCCTTTAGTCTGAGACCAAGTGGAACAGACCATGGCCCGTTGTGGGGTGCCTGGTTGCCCCTGAAGGACAGGGTGGCCTTGCCTCCAGCACGGGAGAAGGGGAACTAGGGTGGTACCTTCCCATCTGCATCTGTCAGGAAATGGTTAATGCCCTGTAGCTTAGGTCTGCCCTGCATCACCAAGCCTGTCACCCCCTCCTCCTCTTAATCCCCTGTGCCCTCACCAGTTGCACAGCAAGGCTTGAGTCACATCCAGGGCACTCACTGCCTTGGGCTCATGCCCCACAGCCCAACCTTCCACTCTAAAGAAGGTCATGAAGTGATTGTACCTAGTACTGTCCCCCAGCACCCTCCTTCAGCAGCAGACTGTGGCATGTGTCCATTTCTTCTCTTTGACGTCTTCCATATTGTACGTTTCCATAGCAATGATCCCTTGGCCTTAACTTTGGAATTTGGAGACTATATGCAAACATGTAAAAAGGCTCATGAGTATGGATGACACTGGAATTTTATAAATTCTAAAATAAAACCTGAAACAGCTTGGAGTGTGGTGGGTATTATTTCTGCTGGTGGGGTGAGATCCAAGACAGCCCATGCTGGGCTGGGTTTTGCCAGGGATTCGAGGATTTCAAGTTTGCACACCTGAGCCTTTGCTGTGGTCATGCCCTTGAAGGGCTGGGACTGACATGGCAAGAGGTGGGTCCAGGGAAGGGGGTGAGAGCAGGAAAGGGGCAGAGGCTGTGCCCTCCTGCTAGGGAAACACAAACCTGCTTGTCCCCAGGCAGCTGCTGGCAGGCATGCTGCTGGTGTAAGGGAGGAAGGGGAGGCATCAGCCATGGTCCCTCTTGCTCAGCTACTCTGCAACCAGAGCCCTTCAGGTACTGCTCACACTTCATCTTAACCTCCACAGCCTCAGAGTGCCAGGTTCCAGCCATGCAATCACACATCCAGTAACCCAAACGCTGCAAGTGGATGGGAGGTGTGGGTTGGCTGCCGTGGTGAGTCCTCACCCCTGCCCCAGCACCACACCCTGGCCACCCAGTTGTGCTCAGCAGGTGATGATGAAACCCGAGCACAGGGCCAGCAGCTGCCAGTCGGGTCAGGCTGCCACCCTGGTCCCTCTGTGCTCTGTATCTGAGGCAGCAAAGAGCAGCAGGTGCTGACCCGGCTTCCTAACAGCTATTCCTGCTCCCAGCCGGGCATGCCAGAGCACTGCAGAAACAGCTTCTGCTGGGACCTAAGTCCCACACGTAACCCGGTCCCAGGGGAGTTTATTCACAAAAGCTCCTCCCTCCACAGTGGTGTCCAGTGACACAGGGCCCCCAGCACCTCGAGGAAATGGGTGAACAACGTGGACCTGGCTGAAAGTTGCTCTGCTGAACAAAATGTTTGCTGTGGCAGAGGCAGAAAGGCAAAACCCGAGCTTAAGGCAGGAGGAGGCAGCCGAGGCTGGAGCTGCTCCGCCTGCACTGGGTGTGGCTCTGCAGGACAAAGTCCCGATGCCTGCACCGAGGTGAAGTTCAGTTTGCTGAGCAGCTGCTCCTGTGGATGTACCCGGAGTATGCACGGGGCAGAAAATCACAGCTGGAGGCTATGGGGAAGGCCTGGGAGCAGGGAGATAGTAATAATATATATATATATATATATATATATATATATAATAGATAGTAATGAAGCCAAACTGCAGGACTAGGAGAAAGAGGAGGAAGAGGAGCAGGGAGGGACAGACTGAGGTGACCATCAATGCAGCATCTCACAGCCCCATCCTGTGGGGAGTGGGGCAGCCCTTCTCCCTCCAGCCCCTGCAGGCTGCTCAGGGTGGAAGCTCCATCCTCTGGGGGACTCCTGCAGTTCCTGCCTCTCCACAGCAGCTTTCCCAGACAGAGACCAATCCCTCTCCATCTCCATCTCCACATCAAGCAGCCCTTTAAACCAGCAGCTGATGGTCCAAAACCCAGCTCCACCAGGGCTGGCTCCCCCTCCTCCCCCACCTTCTTGGTTAAGAGGAGTTTCTGCTTATGCCACCAGCACTTCAGCCTTCTGGAGGAACAAAAGAACCATGTCCTCTGCTACTGCCCTTGGCATCCTGTGTGAGCTCAGGGTATCCTCAGGGGATGGCCACCTCCTGCACGTTGTTGATGATCTGTGAGAGGAATGAGGGATTTGTCTTTATAAACAAGCAGTGGGTTTGCTGGTAGGTAAGGGTAGCACTGAGAGATAAACAATGGGAAAGATTCCACTGATTGATGAATGGAAAAAGATATTTGCCTTTACAAACAAACTGCAGGTTTGCTGATAAATGAAATTGGAAGTTGAAAGATGAAAGAGGCAATGAGGTAAAACCATGAATTCTATAAGAATTAAAAATTAAAAGGGAGAGTTATACATTAAAGGGGAATCTTAGGTATCAGACATTCCAGGAAATTCTGCATGTCTCAAATACTTTAGCCAATGGGGAAAGAGAGAAGGAAATGTGGCCAGGAAATCAGGATAAAAAGAATGCTGTGTCCTCCAAAAATTTGAGAGATCCAGGGGAATGCCCCATGGCCTCTCCCTTTATTTGAATGAATAAAAATTACTCCTTTATCTTCTTTTTGGACATAAACCTCTGGTGTTTGTGGATTAATTTTCCTGACATCTGCTTCCCCACCATGATGATCAGGAGCTCCTGTGCCAGCTCATGGAGATCAGACCCCACCCTTGGGAAGCCATTCCCACAGCACACACCAGCTGGGATGGCCAGTGCAGATCTCTCCCACCTGCACTCAGCTCCTCATTGCAGATCCCCAGAAAGCTCAGGTGGTTTCTGGGACAGCTGACAAACCTGCAGGAGCCACATCAGGTCTGTGAGTGGATACCCCAGGTACTGAGTCCAGAGCAGCCCCAGGGAAAGAAGGGCTTATCTGGTGCACACTGAGCCCTCTTCTTGCTTACCAAGGTAACAAAAGGACTGATGAGGTCCCAGACTGAGACCAGTTAGCACCAGGAGCACTGGGGCACTGCCCCCCTGGCAGAGGCAGCCAGAGCTGGAGCTGTGCACAGGGGCAGAGCAGGCTCCAGGGTGCACTCAGCAGCAGACAGGGCACCTCCTCCTTCTCCAGATAGTCATGTGCTGTGGGGAGAAGCAACTCCAGCAGAAGATAAAAGATAAGGCTGCTGGCACCTGCACGTGTTTATGTGGGTGGCATGGTGTGGAGCAGCCATGAACACAAACACATCACAGCCCTGCAAGGCCTGGCTCCCCTCCTGGGAGGGACCCCCGTGGCAGGGCACGTCCTCCCCTGGACCCCATAATCCACAAATCAAGGCTGCATTTACCACAAGGGAACAGAAATCTGGAGTCCAGTCACTGGGTACCTTTTCTGTGTGTATCCCAGCAGCTTGAAGCTTGTCCAGAAATTCTTCCTCCAGGTCCTGTGGATGGCAGCAGATCTCTCCTGCAAGTCCCTGTTCTCACAGCTGTCCTGCTGCCAGCTCAGCTCCCAGGGGATGGTTTCCCACACCAAGTCTGAGGCAAGGAAAGAAATCTCATGATGGAACCCAAAGCCATGTTTGTCCTGCACATCTCTCCTCCAGGACCTGGTGCTCTTGTGGGGCTGGGAGTGAAACAAGGAGCTGAGGGAAGGATGTGCTTGCTCTGGAGGGGGCTGCAGCTGCTTCACTTGGGTGTTCCTAGCACAGGAAGCAGGAGGCCTGGAGGGGGGCCCTGAGCAAAGAGGCTTCAGTGGAACTCACAGAGCAGGTCCCCCTTGCACCCTGGAGGGACTGGGGCCCAGCCAAGGCGCTGGGATTTTGGGGCACCAGGGAAGATTTAAGCACTGTGCTCACCTCACACCTACAAGAAAACAGTTTTTACAACTCCGGGGGAAAATCCTGGCTGTGCTTTGTCTGCCGGGGGACACAGGGCCAGCCCAGGAACAATGTGGGGGTACAGCAGCAATGTAAGAGTGACTGAGATGCTGCTTTTACAGTCCCCAGGGAGAGTTTGTGGCACTTTGAAGGACTCAAAGCAACTCATCTCACCATATTCCCAGTTCTTGGTGACTTGGTGAGGTGCAGGTTCCCCAGTCAAGCCCAGAACCCCCTCCCTCAGCATCACAACCCAGACTGCCAGTGAACACGTGCAACACAGCCCACAGAGGGCAACTAAAATATTTCAAAGGGCCACACTTTCCTGCTTAATATTCCTGGTCTCCAGCAGAAGGGATTCATCCCTCTCTTTCAAAGATTCATTCTGATCTGACATGAACGTGAATCAAACTACCACCAAGTGCACGTTTTCAAGCACTCCTCCTGTTTTCCTTGCTCCCCTGGACTGATGACATGCCTGTTGGACAAACACAGCAGCAGATGGCAAGTGCTTCCCAGAGTTTTTCAACTGCTGGAGAGAAGCAGTTCAATGGCCTGGATCAAACACAGCTGCAGAGGGACAGCAATACCACACTGCCACCTTCAGTAGAAGCAGGACCTGATTCAGATTCTCTCATGGCAAACACTGTCTGCTACAAAGTGCTACCACACCCTTACCTTGCTCACCCTTAATATATCAATACCAGTTTGTTCCCAGTCCTCTCATGAACTTGTAGCTGTGTTTAAAACATGAGTACAAAAAGGCTACTCCCCTCCTGTTGTACCAGCAGGTATTTAGCACCTGGTAACTAACCTGGGTGGGGATCTCTATCAGATCTTTTTTCACATTTTTACAGGCCACTGTTGAGCCTTGGTCTGGACATGGTGTTTGTGAGGACATCCCTAACCAGAAGGTGTGTCACAGTCAGCTGTGGCCAGCAAGTGGCTCACAAGTCTCCAGCCTGCCACAAACACTATTCTGATAAAACCTCCACCATAAAATATGAAACACAGGCACACTGAAGGCTCTTGTGTTAAGATTTAATAATAATAATAATAATAATAATAATAATAATAACAACATTTCAAAAACAATGAGTGCATTGTACACGAGACCTGGTTTCAGTGCTTTTTGTTGACTGTTTGCCCTGTGAGGTGTCAGTGTACTGAAGACCTGGGGAGTGGTGAGTGGATAAAAAACCCTGCTGGGACATTTGTGGGAGGAGGGCAGGGGAGAGGGGCAGCAGGAGGCTCAGAACCGCACGAAGGTGGCGTCGATCTGCCGCACGGTCGGGAGGGCCAGCATGATTTTGCGCCGGTACTGGGGGTCCTTCTGCAAGGGGTTTCTCTCCAGGTATACAGTCTCCAAATTCTTGGCTCCTTTCAGCTCATCCAGGTCACTCCAGCTCTCAATCAGGTTGTCATTCATCTGCAGAGCACACACAGGCATGTTCACACCCCCCAGGAAAAGGAAAGCAGTTGTGGGACTGCGTCACTGCTACCGCTGCACACTCACAAACACCTTCTCACCCTGGAACCTCTGGGATCAGCTTTCCTGCCTCACATCCCAGGCCTCAGCACTAAACACAACTCCCCACCCTGTCCTGGCTGCTGGTCAGATGCTCCACCCATCAGAGATCCAGCCCAACACTGTGCTAGGAAAGACCCTGCAAGGCACCAGGGCAGTCTCTACACCATCTCCCCCTCCACTGTGCATTTATGGGCTGGAAATCTTTAGATTATAATTTATTTCCACTGTGACATCCATTTTTGCTTTTATAACTTCTCAGGAAACATTAAAAAAGGTCATAAACTGACAAAAGCAACATTTTCCTCTCTCCTCTACAAAAAATTCCCTGCAAGAACTGCTGCTACACTCCAGAGAAAATGGCAAGCTCTCCGATTTGGGCTCTTTTCCTGCCTCATAGTTGGCTCAGCCATTGTACAGAAAAGGAATGAGTGCTTCAGCTGTCCAACAAGGAAGAAAAGCTGCAAGGTGGCCACATGCTGCCCAATCCTGGATACAGAATCACTGCAGCAATGCCACCTTCAAATAAAATATACAAGCTCTCCTTGGATTGTCTCATTCTGCTACAGGTCATCACAATGTCACTCAACCTTTAGATGTCTCAGTCTCTCCACAGGGTATGTGCTACTGGGAAACTGCTGGAAGATTATCACTGTGTCTAGGATTTTCAATTTTGTTTATTTAAGGTGTTAAAGGATATTTTTATGTGGCTTCAACTGTGCAGTCAGTGAAAAAAAACAAACAAACCATGAATTGGGAGATACAAAACTGGTTTTCATTGAAAATTCTGCCCTGCTCCTTTTCAAACAAAGCAGTTTTGTTTTTTTTTTAATGTAGTGTTGAAGTGGAACAAAGCCAGGAGGGCATTTTCTGTGCTCAGCTAACAGACCTCTGCTCTGACAAAGGGCTCTAAACACACTGGTGTTTTTGCAAAGGAATCCAGAAGTTCAGCTCTGGCCTGTCCTTTCACAGACACCTCCCATGAGCAGAGCAACAGCAAAGATGAAGACAGGAGGAAATTGCAGGGGCTCAGGACAGGCCCCACACCAGCCACACTGCACTGCCTCACCTCTGCTGCCCAAAAGATGTCATGTTAAATGTTCCTTAAAGAGCTCTTTACAGACAGGCATGGCCAGGTAACACTGCTGGCTGTCTCCTCAGCCACACTGCAAGATGAGGAAAATGATCTGAGGGCTCCAGACTCTAGCAGGGCTTCATTTGAAGCTGCTTTCCACTCCACTCATCATCTGCCCAAGAGTTTAAATAACTCCAAATGACAAACATTATACTGCAGAGCTCTTATTCTCAGCCTTGAATGCAGAAACTCTACAAGAGCTGAAGCACATGCCAGACCATGAACATCTGCTGCTGATTCTCCATTTTCCCACACCAGCACATTTTGACACAGCTCCCAAACATGGCACAGTGCTGATGCTTCAGCACAGGGTATATCTCTGAATTTCCTGACCTGACTTAGGAAAGCCAAAGAGCTCAGCAATGCAGGGTGCCAGAAAGAAACAGAAGCAATCCTGCTGTTATCTGCCTCAAAGGAATGGAGCCAGAAGTTGGTTTTGTTTTCTTCATATTTATAACATCATAAACATACCAGCACTGCTCTGAACAAGCTCTGTGCTTCCCCTGGTACTCTGCCATGCTCACTTACAGAAAGAAGAGCTGCAGAAATAGGACATGTGGGGCTGTTTCATAACCAACCTGAGCATGAAGGTTTCCAAGGCAGAGACAGGCTTCTTAGCACTCAGCAAAGCTCTGCAAAGAAATTTTTAATCTCTTCTCTTTCCCTAGGGGAAACCATCACACACTCTATCCATGCAGACTGTCAAGACCTTAAAGCTGATCAGCAGTAGAGGAGCTCCCTCCAAGGCACATATGTCCATATGCTGCCCATCAGAAGGGTTTCCCTCTGTTGCACAGAACACTCTGGGGAACAGCTCTGGCTTGTGCTTACCCAGAACTCCTGCAGCTCTGTTAGGTGACTGATATTCTCAATCTTCTTAATTCTGTTGGCTGCAATGTCCAGCATTGTGAGTTTGTTCTAGACAAAACAAACACAAAAATATTAGATCTGATTTCCTTTCATCTTCCCTGTGCCACTTTTTCCAAGCCCAGAGTTGGAAAATGTCAGGAGCAGACACGTTATTGCCAGTAGCTCACACTCAGCTCAACTCTTGCTGCCTGAATAGAACAGGGAAGACTGTTTTCAATTAAGCTGGGCTAGTGATCCCCAGAAGCCATGTCACAAAATTGAAGGATTTTTTAGGAGCCCTTGGCTGGCAGCTTTCCTCAAAACACAGTAAGAGGATGATTGAAAATCAGGTCCAAAGTGTCCCTTTGAACAAACCCTTAGCATCAGGAAACTCAACAATTTTAGAAAAACTTTTTCTGGGTGAGAATGAAAATGATACAGGCTTCCACAAAATCCATCCCATCCAAAAAGACAGACATGTACACTGACAGGAAGGCAAGCTGCATGCCATGGCTGGCCTTTCTTACTCCCAGCTCCAGTTTTGTCCTATTGAAAAGCACTCATAGTTATCTACAAGCTGCTAAAATGCTGCAGCAGCCAGCCGTGTCCAGGAGCCTTCCCATGGCTGAGGATGAGCCAGGCTACTGCTGCAATCACATCTCCCTTCTCCATGTCACAAAAAAAAAATTATACTCCAGAATATCTGGAGGATCTTTACCTACATGAGATGTTTTAACATACAACAAACACTTGATATTTGTGGTCTCTCAAGAGAACCCACACCTAACTGGGGATACTGAGGGACAAAAACTTCCAGAAAAACCACTGTCACAAGCAGCTGAGGGTAAGAGTTGTGCTGCAGAGTCAGCAAAAGGCTGCTCACATTGTTCTCCAGTCCCTCGATGACCTCGATGCCGTTGTGGCTGAGGTACAGCTCCCGCAGGTTCACCAGGCTCTGCAGCCCCTCCATCTTGGTCAGACGGTTATTCTGCAACAGCAACAGCTCTTTAGTACCACTCCAAACAAACCCAAACCCGTGGGAAGCACTGGGGGGAAAATAATTTCTCTAAAGTATGGCTGGGGAGGGGAAATAGTCTGCTTGGGCCCATGCTGGAACCCAGGAAACTGGAATTTTTGAGCTTTCTGTGCTTTCTGGCACTGACCCCCTGGAGAACTCTGCTTTTGACCTGAGGTCTTGGAGAAGGTTTCTGTAGTTAGAATAGAAGTGTGTGATCTCACATGGTGAAGGGTTTGGAATTTGGGTGTTTAGAATATAGTAATAGGCATGGGGCAAGATGGAGGATTTTGGGTGTTGTCTCTTTCTGTCTTCTTGTTCCTTCTTCATAATTTCAGGGAGTAGTTTTTGGTTGGACAGTTGGTGCTGCACTGCAGGTCACAGGTTATTGGGTCAAAAGTATAAATAATATAGGTGTTAATTCTCTATTGGACTGTTTAGCTTTAAAATACCTTGTAACTAGCTGGATTCACCTCCATTTTGCTCACTTTTAGTTGGTAGCTAGAAGTGCTGCAGAACTCTTTGTACTTAGGTAAGATTTAACAAACAACCAAACCCAAATGAGAAAATGCATCTTCTTTGTGTTTTAATTCTGATTCTGAGTGAAGGCAGAAGAAAATGAGGACAAGCCACTAATTAGGTGTGCCCATATCCATTGTAAGGACTATCTAGCACAACACTTTCAATATTATTGTAGTACATTGGGAAACAGTGTTTCAGGAAGGAAGTAGGGCACAACATTCATCTCCTGTTCTTCCTTCCATAAAAATCAAATCTTTGTTTCATAATTTTATCAGTGTCTGTGAATCTCAAGTAGCATGAAAGGAAGAAATCAGACAACACAAAGAATATGACACTTCTTCCAGCACAGGAGTTTGACTCTAACATTGCAAACCTGTTCATGGGGAGCTTACAGAAAGGCTGGAGAGTGATTTTTCACAAGGGTATGTAGTGATGGAACAAGGGGAATGGCCTGAAGCTGAAGGAAGGCATATTTAAATTAGATGTTAGGAAGAAATTCTTCTCTGTGAGGGTAGGGGAGGCCCTGGCACAGGGTGCCCAGAGAAGCTGTGGCTGCCCCTGGATCCCTGAAGTGTCCAAGCTGGGAGCTTGGAATGCAGCCTGGGATGGTGGAAGGTGGGTGGAGCAAGATGGTAAGGCTCCTTCCAACCCAAACCATTCTGGGATTCTGTGGATCAGAAGAGCTGATCTATCTCACAGGGTATATCTCACAGGGATCCATCTCACCTGTATACTGAGCACAGTCAGGTTCGTCAGCGCGTCCAGATTCTGCAGCTTGGTGATTTTATTCTTCCCAAGGAACAGACTGTCAAGATTAGCCAAGGTGTCAATATTTTCAATTACCTGTGAAATGACCAGAGGAGACAGTGTTACTGCAAAACTCCATCTGGTAGATGTGGCTGTCACATCATAACCACGGGGTGTATCCTGGGTAGAAGATAGACATTTGTAAAGAAAAAAAAAAAAAAAAAAATCTGTCACTAGTGAATGGAAACAGAATCTGAGAAGAAAAAACACAATTTGTACATTTAGTCCTGCACTTCAGTGACTGCATAGCACAGAGGCAAGTTGTTCAGCTTCTCTGCCACAAGCAAAGTTAACTGTCTCACAGTTGTGTGTGTTAATAGATTTAACTGCTGGCTACACAGCATGCTTCTGGCAAAACAGAAGAGTGAAAACAGGGAATAAAGGGAAAAGGGTAAGATTACAAAAGGCTCCTGCAAACAAAAGGAAACACTTTAATTTCACAGGGAAAAGCCTGTGAATTAAAAAATCAAGATGACAAGGATTTTACAACCAGACTTCAGCTCACAGTAAAACAGTAATATGGACACAGAAACACTCAGAGCTGTGAGTCTGTGCTCAGGTAGGCTGGGGCATCTCAGCCCTTCCACATGCCTGCCTAAATTTCAAATGAGCAGTGCTGAGGAGCCAGGCCACTGAGACCTACCACCACTTGGTTTTCTCTGTGTGTGTGTTTAACTGTTTCTCTGTGCATGTAAGAACATAAGAAGATGGACACTCAGGAAAGGTAAGAATCTTTTTAACCTCTATCCCACAACTACCAGAAGACTGAACAGAGTTTTTATCAGCTCAAATCTGCATTCACCCCCCTTCTAAACTATGGACTGAGCCTTGTTTTGACCTTGCAAGAAAAATTATAGATTTCTTGCTCATTGGCAGCTTCTCCAGCCCTGAGGAGGAAATACTGATGACTCAGTACAGGGACAGGAATGGAACAGATGGACATGAGGGGACAAAAACCTAAGAACAAGTAAAGAAGTGCTTACATTACAGCTGCCTCAGTCCAACTTTAAGAAAAAAGCATTAAATATGTTAGCTGAAGCATAAAGTTCTGCTCCCCAAAAGAAACAGCAAAAATGCTAGGGATTCATGAGGGATTCCAAGCACTCAGAGGTCTGAGTGTGCAGCAGAGTAGGCAAGAACAGCCCTGCTGCAGCAGCTTTAATGCACAGGGGAGAAGTCAATCAGGCACCCCAGAGCCAAGAACACTGCCTGGAGTCCACAGGTTTGCACCCTAAAGAGTTAAGGATATGTTCAGCTGTAAAACATACAAGCCACCCCACACCAAGAGAAAACTAGCCCTGGAGTTCTAGTCAGCATGAGATTTCTTTGTGCCAAACCAAGTCACAGGTTACTCACTCCAATAAAGCAATTAGAAGCATAGAGCACTGCTGTTTGAAAAAGTCAGGATAGAATTAACAAACAGCAAAAAAACCACTAAAAATAAAGTAATTTAAGAAAATTGTGTAACCCACGCAGTGACAATTTTGGTTTTGGGGTTTTTTTTGTTTGTTTGTTTGTTCTTTTAATATACTCATGCTCAACACTGAGAAAACACACATAAAATAAATCTAACCTCATAGTCAAAAAGATATTCCTTGGCTTGCCAACATTACTGATAATGTGCTGCCTAAGTATCAATTCAGAAATCTAGCTGGATTTCTTTTTTTCCCAGATGATAATGATGCTCAGATACAGGATACAGTATAGTTTTGCTTAACCCAACTTTTGTAATATAATGATCAATGTGCTGAGCCTGCTCTGCTTCTGAAAAAAGCCAAGTGCTTCTCTCCATAACTCCTGTTTCCCCATTCAATGCTAACTCTGAGGTTCCCAACCCCTCATCTGACCTGGCTGATGTCCCCACACTCCAGATTTATTCCCCTAAATAATTTCATTTCCAAAGCAGAAATTCCTAGAAAACAATTCAGTCCAGTTTAGTTTTAGGAGCAAACCAAAATGTTTCCTCTTCCAAAAACCAGCACTTATTTCTGCCTCAGAAAGCTGTTTTTAATGGCTGAAGTTTCCTTCTTTTCTACAAAGACAAGTGTTCTTCCACAAGTTCCTCAAATAAAAAGGACAGATATTTTCCTGATCTCTTATTTCTTCTCAGAGACTATAAATGGGCAGCACCAACTTACACCACATACATTGAAATGCCCTCATCTTTCATGAGTATCTTCTAAAGGGCATGTAATTAAAAAAGCTTTTTTAAAAAAGCTCATTTTGCATGTTGCAAGTCTTTTGTGTCATCTGTCTGATCAGTTCTCTTATGACCTGAGCAAATACAGAGAATCACATGTTAGGGACAAGAGAGACTAATTGTAACTGCTCTCCTGTAAGTGGCACAGATTTTAAACTGAAAAAGTCACAAACTGCACAATAAAACCCAAAAGCAGTAAGCAGTACAGTGCCAAGTTTTAGGTTTTAAAGGCATTTCAGAGCAAAGCCTCAAGAAAATCTTTTTCCAAAACAAGACTGACTGCTATAGCAGACTGTCAATTTCACCAGCAAATCAAACTCATTTTGCTTTCAATAGGTTTCATGGACTCAGCAGCAGTCTGTAGAAAGGTAAGAGAAAACAACTGCTAGTTTTGATAGACTTAGCTCCCTACAAGGAAGAAACCATCAGCTGCAAAAGAAAACACATAGGGGATGCAGGAGTTCATCAAAGATAAAAATTCACTAATGGTGATTTAGTAGCCAGGCACTAATGCATGATGAAAGGCTCCAGCATGCACAGCAATAAGCACAGTGAGTGACTGGAACAATTAAAAAAACCAACAAAATTGCAAATCCAAGTCAATGCACTTTCAGAAAACGCCAATATCACACCAAAGAGCTGAAAACCTCCAGCCAGCATCTCACAGAGCAAACCTACCCGAATTCGATTGGACCCCAACTCTAACATCTGTAGCATCTGCAAGCTGCTCAAATTCTCAATTTTGCTGATTTTGTTGTTGACAAGGAAGAGTTTTTTAAGCTGGGTAAGTCGATCTAGTCCTTCAATGTGTCGCAGAACATTAAAGGAGATGTCCAGGACCCTGAGGTAAAACAAACCAAAGTCTCATCAGTCCATCAGGCATGGATGATTCTGGAAGAGGCACTTATAAATTGGTGGGCAGAGATCAAGCTTTTGCTAGGCACTGAAGCTAAAGTCATGAATGCAATTTGATTTTATCAGAAAATACAAAATATCAAAACTTTCAAAATACTTCTGTAGTGTGTTAGCAAAAAATTAAAAGAACAAAACATCATCTGCCACATGCAGAAGACAGCCATTATTCTGCCCAGCCATGAAGCTGCCATAGTGGGAGGAAGCCAATCTGCATTTTCCTTGGGAAAGGTACCTGCCTACAAGACCTGCCTCTGCCAGGACCATGTCAAGGGCTCCCCTGGGCAGGGAGCAGTTGTGATGGTGAGAGGTGGGCCAGTCCTGCCCCAGTGGAACAGTTTTGTAATACACCTCCAGAGTGATCCAGGCAAGTGCCAGAAACTTGGAATGGTATTTACTCCTTCCCTAACACTCTTCAAAAAAATTAAAAAAAAACCTTACTGAAAACTCTTGTCAAATTTGCAGGAATATAAACCTGCTACACAGAGCTCTTGCTGCAAGAGCAAAGGGAGTTGAGAGCTCCCACACTTGGGTGGAAGCTGCAGCCCCTTGCCATTCTCACTGCCTTACACAGCACATGTTCCATTTCCAGCTGCCTGGCCCTGGGAGTTTCAGGATAATGAAACTAGTTCCCTGCACAGGTTAATTATCAATAGAGAATAAATATTATCCTTCACAAAGCTCCAAAATAAATTCTGAGAGAGGCTTGGGTGATAAACACTGGAATAAGCACAGCATGAGTAACACAGTGAGTAGCAAACCAACCCCAGCCCAATCCTGGTGATTCCCTTGGACTCACTCAAGGTCCACCAGAGACTCCAAGTTCTCAATCTTCCGAATTTGATTGTCATAGAGATCCAGCTCCCGCAAGGTCTGCAACTGCTCCAGGTTTTCAATGTGCTTAATCAAATTCTGACGGAGACAGAGAGTCTAATTGTTGAGGAAAAGTTGAAATAGAAACAGAAAAATGGTTATGAAAGATTGCATCTAATGCATTTTGGCTTACAGACAAAAAGCTGTGTGTGAGGGCTTCCCCATTAAGTTTTGCTGGGAATTTGTTGAGTTGTTTGTTTGGTTTTGTTTGTTGTTTTTTCTTGGTATACTCCAATTCTACAGAAAGAAATATTCCACCCACAATGCTCAGACACAGTAACAGCAGCCCAGAGAGGTTATATAATCTCCACCCTTGGAAATACTCAGCAGCTGAACTGGAGAAGGCCTTAAGCAACATGTTTTAACTGGGCCTGCTTTGAGGGCTTTACTGGAGACCTCCAGAGATCCTTTCCCATCCATCTTATTCTATGTTCAGTCATTGTTCAGTCTATGTTCTATGTATCAGGATGTGCCCTGATATATTGTCTCTCATTCACTTCCAAAACAAACTTGCAAAACCCCAAGATTTTTATTACTGCTTGTCAAATAGGTAAGCAACACCTTCTTCAGCTAATAATGAAGCAAACTCACTAAATCTCAGCCAAAAAGAGACACTCAATCTTTTTATAGGTTACATTTACAAAATCCCAAATTGCCAAAAAGAGACATTCTCTATCCCCCAGGATTGTTACCTTCACTTTCTTGAGCACCTCAAATCCTTCAATCTTCCCGATTCGGAAATGATTCAAGTCAACATCCTTTAAGAGAAATGGAGGGATTTAGCAGTTGTTTCAAAACAAATCTGGTCTTTAAAGATCAACCTGGTACTTTGGTCTAAATTACAGTCTTACAAAATATGTAGCTTCTTAAAATTTCCCTTCAAAGAGCATTTGTAAAATGGGTTTAGCACATGATTTTACCACCACAACTGAGACACTAAATTTGTCAAATTGCAAATGCAGTATCTGCAAAATACAACAGCCCTTTCCTGAGTTTGAGCTTTACCAACATTAGAAATCTTCAGAAATTTATGGAGAAAAATTCTCACCTGAATAACGTTTTGCATAAAGTTCTCCTACCTACTTTGCTAGGGCTTAACCAGAACACATTTCCAGTTCCAGGCTTCAGATGAGCAGGAATGAGTGACAGTTTGAATAACCAGTGGTTCTGTCAACATTAATTCTGCACTGGCAATCAACTGAGGCACTTCACATCTGTGCTGTTCAGCCCCAGATACTCCAGTTTTGAAAGTCAAAGAGAAACAGAGCACTTCCCCACTCCAGCTCAAACCCTTTGCTGCCAACGGGCTCATGAGGCTGCTGATGCCAAGGCACTGGGCTGGGTAAGTCACTATGCTGCTCCAAATCACAGGGCTCACAGCAGCAAACAGCTCATTGAACAGACTCTTTGAAGCTCCTAGCCCAGAAATATATCTTGCAGCACAGCCACACTTGCAGTGCATCTATGCTTAATTTAAAATTTTAAAGTACTAACAAAATGTTTCAGCTAGCGATGAAAAATAAAACAACTCCACTTCTAGTCTAAAGGCTGTGAATCAGCTCTGGGAAGGATCACAGTAGCCAGCAGCTTCAGAAGAATCAGATCTTTTAACCAGGTTTCAATACTTGCCTTGCCTACCTTTGCTTCCTGCCGTATAAAGCCCGAAAGGACAAAAATCTGCCTTTACCTCAGCTTCTGGGTCCAGGCTAATAGTCTCCATGTCCACTGGTGTCTCCGCCTCTCCTGCAGGAGAAGCAAACACGTGATGAGCTTCTGTCCCAGACACACAAGGGCAGGATAACAGCCAACATCCTGAAAGCAAATGCTCCTCAGGAGAAGAGACACATCAGAGGCACAGCTCAGACACTCTGCTTCATTAAAACCACAGCAGCTCGTTACAGAAAATGACTTTAACAGCAGGATTTTGTGCTCAGATGCAAAAGACACACAGATCAGCACCCTGCCCACCCTGCCTGTGTGGCTGCTGAAAACTGCAGGCTCAAGAGTGGGCAGGATACCTTTCCTTCACACCTAGGGCCATCATCCCTTCCAGGATACCCCATCCAAAGTGTCTGTTCTCCTCTGACAACATAACAAACCTTGCCAAGAAGGAATTGTAACTGTCTAGAGATGACCAGGAATGACCAAGCATCTCAACAATCCCACCCTTCAGGGTTCTTTTATTAGCACTACCACTTTATGTCACTGTTCTGAACAGTTTTGCATGGATCTCCCTTTCTTTGTTTGCCTGAACTCTCTACTATGCCAGACAACACTGTTTATCCCACTGCATGAATTTCCTTGGGAAATGCTTTTATAGCTCTGGAAAACACCCCAGCATTTGCTGTGCTTCTACCACAGCACACGAGGGAGGAAAATTTACTGGAGAATTCATGCTGAATAATTCATGCCCATTCCCATTTGCTGGAGATGGGTGTGCTGCTTGCATCAATTTCTGAAGAAAAACAAAGTCTAATTCAGCTTTGCAAAACTGACATATCACACGCAAGATTTTTCTACCTCATGTGCAAAGCTTCTCTGGGTGCTACAAAGAACTCAAGCAACTTTAATTACAGCCACATCCCAAAGGCTTTGCACTAACTCCTGCATATATGCAAGCTCATTGCCTTAACCCAGCAGCAGTGACTATTTTCACAGCTCAGCATGGTTACAACATCTCTGTAAATGTCAAGTGCTCCTATTTAATGAGTGTTTCCTGCTAATGCTCAGCCTTGTAAGTAGCAGTGTAGGCACAAACAGTACCAGCATCACCATTTTTAATGCTACCATCAGCATCAAGGGTTTGGTAGTCCACAGATCATCCCTGACCTTCCTGTATTTGGGCTGTTGCTCTTGCCTGGACATTTAAACAGGGAAGAGACTCACTGAACTGATTCACAGAAATTAGGACTGAAAAAGCAATCCTTTTTTTTAATTTTTTTTTTAAATAGCACAAATTAGCAGGAAGCAGAAATTATATTTTGGGAATGCAAAAGGAGCTGGTAGTCTTTGAACAGCAAGACAGAAATGCCACAAAATTGACACACATATATGTGCCTGTCAGCAATTAGCAGTGAGCAAGGCCTGCTTTTTCTTATTTTAGTTCCATATCAGGAGCTCTGCCCTTCAGCAAGGGAGTGGGATACCCCACCCTGCTGCTATCAAGGCTTCACCTCTTTGACCTGTTTCTTGGGTGTAAAGACTGGCAGTGAGAACTGCTCCAAGCCAAACAAACTAGTCTTGCTGAATTTGCAGCCCACAGGAACAGTGCCCAGGTGTGGAACAATAGTTATTTGAGATATCACATGAAAAAATCCAAATTATGCCCCTTGTGTTGAGTCATACTGGCAGTAACTTAGTGTTCACAATGAAGGAATTTCTTTGCTCCATGTCCTTTGAGACTTTTAAAATTGTCCAACAGTAAAGCCAACCATGCACTTGGTAAAACAAAATCTTCAGCAAAAAAACACATTCAAGTAAAAAAGAAAAAACTTTGACTTTGTTTGGCTAGCAAGCTTGAATATTTTAATTTATAAACACTTGATTTAGGTAATGTGTTAAATACTCTGTTCTGGGGCCTGTCAATGGGTAGCTCCTATTAATTTTGACATATGGCTTTGAGACACCACTCATGACAGCCAGTGTGGAAAACAGCACTCAAATCCAAAGGGGCACAACCAAATCACACAGGATACACATTGAATTTACTGAAATAAAAGAAATTTAAAACTGAACACAAAGGTATTACTACATAAAGCAAACTGTAATGAAGTCTATGCAAAGTGTATGAAGCATGCAGCAGACTGAGGGAGATGTGTATCTGGAATTAGCTGTAAATCTGAATTGGTATGAAAATGTTAAAATACATTTTCCCTCATAGAACAGAAAAAGAAATAAAAGGGGAAGACAAAGAAGAGGAAAATGCTTCTAGCAAATTTACTGTAATTTATATGTCATTTTATTTATGAACTGATTGGATATTAAAAAAACTCTTAAACTGACCCTCCTACAAACACTTTTCAATCAGGACTGCAATTTCCCTTGCAAATTGCTTTACTCCACACTTCTCCAAGGGAAAAAAACCATCACTCTGGCATTGAAGTCTCACAAGTGAATTTTTGTGCAACCTATGCCTGCAAGCCACATCCCTTTGCAGAGGTGGAAAAAAAAAAAATCCACCATTCAAAAAACCTGAATTCCACAGTGGGAACAGTCATTACTGAGTTATGTAAGTTCACAGTACCACAAGCTTTTCAATCAACAAGAAGCCTAACTACACTTGTTAAGTGCATATGCATGAAGAATATTATAAATAGCTCAGTTATAAGCTTTCTAACCAGAGGCTCTATTCCTCAGAGAATTAGCTAAATTATGAATTTGAAACTGCAGCTGCTCAAGCTCTCTCTACTTAAGATCTTCTGCAAAAAAAAAAAAATGTGGAAAACTCATCATTTTCCTTTCAGCTGAGAAACTCAAAGCTGGCCATGGAAACTATCTCTAATGTTCAAAAATTATTCCTCTGCTTGGTTCCTGCCCTAGTTTTCTGAGTGCTTACAGTTTGGAAAAATTAACAATACATTCATTATATTAAACAGTACACAAATGTAATTCAGCAAACAAATCTGAATTGCTTTCACTAAAGTACATTACTTCTGTATTTCCTTTCATAGGATTCCCAGGGGAACAATGTGCAAAATATAACCTCCAACAACAGCTAAATCACACCAGCTGAGCAAACACTCAGGGTTCCAGGCATGCAAAGGAAAGCTCTGCCTGCTCTGTATGGTTCTATCAATTGAACAGTTGGAAGAGCATTTCTTTATCAATATTTAGGGGGTTTAAACTGTCAGCAACAAATTAGACCTATACAAAGTGCATTTTGTTATGAGATTTAAAATTCTAGTAACAATTTACTAGGTTGAAAAATACATAAGCAAATCCCAAGGTTAAGATGAGGAGGGATTTGTTATAAGGAGTAAAATTTATTTCATTATTTTCCTTCCAGTATCCCAATAACAATAACAACACAGACATCCCTGTTAAAAGAATGATGCTACACTTCAGGCTGCACCAAAAGCTCAGCTCAAATCACCACACAGGGGCTGCAGAAATGGATCTGCTCTGACAAGTTCCATGCAAGCCACAAAAACCCTTCCATCAAACATTCACAGGCTTTAAAATCTGTCTGTATTTTTACCCCAGATTCTAAAACAAACTGTGAGATCAGCAGGAAAAGATTAAACCCAAGAGGATTCAAAGACATAATTTTGAGATGTCTTTAAATTAAAACAATTAAATGAACAGGTTCCTTCAATTCATCTAGAAACAGTCTTTGTTGCCTTCCAAAGGAACCTGGCAAATCTTCAGGCAAAAAAAGACATAAACTAAGGCTGAATTATGAAAAGCTCCTCATGATAACTTCTAATGAAAATTTCCAGCATCTTCCCACATAAAGTTTCCAAATTTCCATATAAGAAAAACACGAATAAAGACGGTTTGCATTTTGATATCAAATACTTCAAAGAGAAACATGGATGGACAAATAAGGAAATAAAAAAAATCAAAGGTCTAATATTAGCAGTTTCATAAAAAGCAGGCAACTTTATTCTAGCAGCAGTGAGACTACAGTTTATTGAGCTGTCAAGAGGAGGGCTCCAGGGCAGATTGCCGTGGCTAGCAGCCAGGAGGAGCACACACACACACACACACACACACACACAGGGGGCAGCGCCGAGGCGCACACGGTACCTGCGGAGCTCTCGCCGTTCTGCTCATCCCGCAGGCTCTGCTGGCTCAGCTCTGTCACCAAGCGAACCGCCTGCTTCCTCCCCTCCTCGTCTCCCGACTCCTCCGACTCGATCCTCTTATCAACTGCACAGGACACACAGAACGGCAGATTGAGCCTTTGGCCACAGGGGAGGAGCAGCAAGCAGATCAAATAACCAGGATTCACATAAAGGACTACGCAGTTAGTAGAAATCCTAAGTTAACTAAATGAAAGGTTTAGTCTTAAATAAAAGGCCTCTTACCCCTTGTTTCTACTTTGATTTTGGATGCACTTTTTCCTCCCATCACATCTTCCTAAAACCAACAATCTGGGAAGAAGACTGGAGGAAAAAGGAAATTTCTTAGATCAATAAAGTGCAATTCCAAAGATTACGGAGATGGAATTAGAACTATTACATTTTAAGAGCTCTTAGGAAAAAAAAAAAATCGGTATCATGTACAATAGTACCAATGACACGAAGAAGTGAAGGCATCAATTAAAAAATCCTCGCAGATAAAAGTAAGCGTCTCCCCAGACAACCTGTCAGAGCCCTTCACCTTTACCGAGCCACGGCTCCGGTGGCCACCCTGAGCCTGAACCAGCTGGTCCCCCCTCAGTATTTGCTACCTTTTCACTGGGGAACTAAGGAAAACCAGCGGCATCCAGAAGGTTTCCTTCTTGTTGTATTTATTTTTTTACCTCACGGCCATCTCCACAACCCCACTCCTTGTCCCTCAGGCATCACGCCATGAGGTAACACACACCGGATCCCGAAAGGGCCCGGCCCCCTGGCCAGTGGCCCTCACGCTGGACACACGGGGGCTGCACGACCGAGGAGGGCCCACAAGCCGCCCCAGCACTCAGCTGGCAGCCGCACCGCCCGGAGGCGGCGCTGGAGCAGCCGGCCGCGCCGCGCCACCCCGACCCCCTCAGCCCCCGCAGCAGCCCCAGCGGGCTCTCACCCTCCATCATCTCCTGTGGCCCCGCTCCGCTCTCCGCCGCCATATCGCTCCTCCTCCCACCGCCCCTTCCGGAAACTGCCTCCGCCGCCGCCGCAGCCAATCAGAGCCCGGCGCTGCCGCCGCGCCCCAGCCAATCACCCGCGGCTGGCGCTCCCAGGAGGCGGGGCAGCTTCCCGCCCTCTGCCCGCGCGCATGCGCACCCGCTGCGCCCCCGCGGCCTCCTGGGAGTTGTAGTTCTCTGCAGGACGGGTAGGAGGCGGTCAAGACCCGCTCTCCCTCCTGCGGCGCCTCGAGCCGGGCGGGTTACGCGCTGCTTTCAGCCTCATCTTCCCGCCTACGAACCCCTGGGAGGAACAGCTATCGCCCTGCGGAACGGCCTTCTACCCGCAGCCTTGCGCCCCCGGAGCAGGTCGGCCGCGCTGCCTCGCGGAGCGCGGGGCACCGCGTGTGGCGGCGGCGGGGAAGGGGAGGCCGGCGGGAGCGGCGAGCCGCGGGGCCCTGGAGCGGATTCGCCTGGTCCCGCGCTGGGATCCCATTCGCTGCGCTCCGTGCCGCTCTCACAGCGCCTCTGCCCATTGGCTGCCGCGGCCGAGTCCCGCCTGCCGGTCCCTCACGCCCTCCGGCCGCCCTGGGCGGCTCGGGCCCGTCCTGCTGCGTGGCGCTGCCCGCGCGGCTCCGCGCCTCTCTCCGGCTGGGAGGGAGGCTGACCGACAACTGCGCAAACTTTCCAAATTACCTGGTATAAACGAGAAACAAAAGGCTCGATATTTAGCAAAACTTATATTGCTGTATTTTATATAGACAGTGCAAGCAGCGCTGGGGATACACGGGGGTCACTGCCCTCTCCATGCTGCGCCCAGCTTTGGTTTGCAGCTCCCTGTTATAGCATGGTTTCCTTGTAGTCATCAATAATTGGTATTTTTACTGTTGTAATTCTGCCAGGTCAGCAGTGGGATCTCTGGATGATGTGAGTTTCTAGACAATTTGTCAAGTCCCATTGATAACCATCTGCTCTTGGTAGATAAGAAATGACAGAAGTCAGTCTGGTCTCAGGGAAAGGCTGCAATTGATCACACAAAGGCAAGAAATCTGATTTTTCAGAATCTGTTGGGCTGTGTGAAAGCCTTGCTTTGCCAGCTGCCAGTAGATACAACTTATTTAGAAACATAATATTCATAACAGGAGGATTTAAAACAAAATTATTTAATTGTATATTTTCCCTTCTTTAGTGTCATGTTTCATTTCAAACCTAATTATTCTGGTTTATACAAACCCCAATAATTTTATGATTAACACGAGTCTTTTCTCAATTACCACATTACCCAAAGTTTTTTATTTCAAAACCAGCAGGAAGGGGGAGAAGGGTGCTGGCTGTGTGCTCAGCAGCTCTGACACACAGAAATGTCCTGTCAGTCACACGTATCCTGCAGAATGCTCTGAGCTGGAAGGGGCCCAGAAGGATCATCAATCCAGCTTTTCAGTGAATGGATGGAACCCTCACCTGGGCAGGATGCTGAATCAGCATTCACCTCTGGCTAATAACAGACCAAACAATTAGCAGGAGGCCCATCAGTGAGTGGTTTTGCTGTCACTTGGTCCCTGCTGTGGGCCTGACTCTGTTTCCTTTGATTCTCTTGCAGATGGTGGCTCCAGAGTGTGATCATGGCAGCTGAGGCTTACAGCCCCTCTAAAGGGGCCCTTCTGTCTTCATCAGCATGCCTAATCCATACTCACTTGAATGACTCTGGTATGCTAAGTAGATCCTTCTCCTGGGGCAACAAAAGCAGGAAAAGTCATCTCTCTGGGCTCTGCCAGCTTGGAGCATCACTGCCTGGTGAGCACAGTGCTGTGAGACTGAGTTGCCATGAAGCTTTCAGATCTTCCTCAAATGCAGAGGTGACATCAATAAGTATCTGCCAGGATGCACTTGTTCAGTGAGCACCATGGATTGCTGCAGCCTGGGAGAGCTCATGGGGAAAGCATTGCTGGATAGGTGCTCACAGAACCTTTGAAAATTGTTGTACAATCACTTGGCACTTTGTAGCCTGAAACATTGGTGTGGACACAGGTATTTCAATGTCACATTCTGTGAGCAGTTATTTGAGTGGCTTCCAACTAATGCAGTTTTTAATCAGGGCTTGAGCACTTACTGTAATTATTTAATGACAGTTTCATTTTTGAGAGATTTCAAAACATTTTAAAAACTGCCAAGTGAAAAATAAAAGTTAAACAGTCTGGTTAAAACTTATGAATGTTGGCAAGTTGTATGGATTAAGTTTATGTGTTTCAGATTTAAAAAGATAAATTTATTAGAATAGTTTCTTTTTTCTTTAGTTTTCACTGATTTTATTTTCTTGTAGTGTCTTTAAAAATCTAGAAGCATGTATTTGGGGATTACTTGACATTTGCTTCAACTGACAGCTTTTTTTTTTTTATTTTTAATTCATCCCTCTGATACTCCTGTAGTAGACTGTTACAGCAACACTGCTGACCTTTATCTTTTCACAGGGGAGAAGTGGAGCTCTTACTGTTTGTCTTCTCTGACAGCTCGTAACATTTGTTCCAGCAAAACTGGTAACTCATGGGCTCAGTGGGATCCTGCCTCTCTCTCTGCTTCCATTGGGAGTTCTGCTTCTTGCTCCTTTTTGCACCCCCCAGCTGTGGAGGAGTCCAGCCAGCACCTCCCAGCTGCTGCACGTAACCCAAACCAAGCCATCTTCACTGTGGATGCCAGCACAACAGAGGTATGTGCAGCAGGACCTGCAGCACTGAGCTCCCCATAACTGCTACAGGTTGTGGGACAGTAGCCTAAAATTACTGGTTTTCTCTTGTGTATCTGCAGGTAGTCAAAGTGACATGAATTTATTTTGTAGTCTGCTCCAGTTCAGCAGTCTTTTAAGGACTGATGAGTTTATTTCCATTGCAGGTTGTTGTGAGCAAAATATACAAAATTATAGCAGAAGCAAGGATGTGTTGAGTCTTTTTTCAAATAGGCAGGGGAGATTGTGGACTCCCTATTCCTGGAAATGTTCTAGACCAGGTTGGATAAGGCTTGGAGCAACTTGGGCTAGTAGAAGGTGTCCCTGCCCATAGCAGGGGTGCAAGTGGATGGTGTTTAAACCCAAACCATTCTGTGATTCAATGGTTCTGTAAGAATGCAGCTGTGAGGTGACATGAGGGAAGAAAGGAAGAGCAGATTGTGCTCCAAGCCCTCCCTCTGTAAAGTACCAACCCTGAAATGCGTCAGTGGTGGCACAAGATTTACCTGTCCCAGTAAACATTTCATTTGCATTGGGAGGGAAAGAATTTCTCTGTTCCTGTCCTGAGAGGAACCTAAAATTGGATCCTGAAAACTTTAAAGAGCTGTGCCATTTTTTAGCTTGAACTGACAGTTTGGGTTTGCCCACTTTATAGACACTGAGTCCTGCACAGCTGCAGTGTGCCAGTGACTGGTGTGATCATTGCACACCTTTCAGTTTGGGTGCAATTTTATGTCTTGCCTGGGCTTGGCTTGCAAATACAACTCTGTAGTTTTGCCTCCACTGATATCATTGTTTACAGTTAAAAGAAAACAGGCAACCTAAAAGGATGGCAACATCTCAAAACCTTTTAACCAAAAAAGAAGCATGGGCAAGAGGATGTCCTAGAATCAGAATCTCTAATGAACTCAGAATTGTAAATAACCATTTTATTTCCACCAAGAGAAAGGGATATTATAAGACATTAAAGCAGCAATGTGAGGGGATGATGAGCCCTTAAAAAAACATACAGCTTTTATTCTTTGTTTAGGTTTGGTTTTTTCTGTTCTTTTCTAGATCCTAGTGGCCAATGACCGAGCTTGCAAGTTGTTTGGGTGCAGTAGTCAGGAACTCATTGGTCAAAAGCTGTCCCACTTGATATCCAAATCTGGTCAAGAGGCCTGGGAAGCAGTGGGTGAGGAGTACCCAGAAACTCCTGAATGTTCATCAGTGGTTTCAGGAACTGTGGTATGTGATATGTTCAAGGAAATATTCTCCACCACATTAAAATGGTTTTGTAGGCTTTGGCTTGGGATTTTATTTCTTTTTATATTTTCTATATAATTTCCTGATATATTCCACTCTGTGGGCATTTGGCAGTTATGTCATTTGCAGGATTGTTTGGTTTAAAAGTTTGCAGATGTGAGAATTCAAAGGGCAAAAGATGATTTAAGGGGACACCCATGAGAACCTTTCAGCTGTCAACACATGGAGTCACTGTGACTTGACCAAATCAGTCCTTAAAGGACATTAGATTTAAAAAAGAATCTCAACATGGAAAAAGTCTATTGTGGAAAATTCCCCATTTGTCTGGTCCTTAAAAATATATTTTAAATTATCTTAATTTGGATTGTGCATATTATAAGGGTTGGAGCCATTGAAATACTGTGAAATGTCTGTGCCAAAATACCACAGTTAGTGCAAAAGAGTGGAGATGATATTTTGCCTAGAAGGGAGTTATTTATAAGAGAACTGTATGAGAAAAATGTGTTTTCCATATTGTTTTCTTTTGTTGCTGTTGTGTGTTGTCACCAGAGAATCCTTGGACAATGAGCTCATATTTCTGGTGTGTTATTTTTGAACTGAAATTGTCAGTATCTCAGAGCCTTATCTTCCTGAATCCTCAGTTGGATATGGGGTGGGGGCAAAGATCTAAGTTTGATTGAGTGAAACCTGAGATTGAAATTAAATGCCTGACAGAGGCACACTTATTCTAAGCTGTTCCAAATATTTTATAAGAGTCTCTGTGTAAGTCATGAACCCATTCTGTCAAGATCACATAAAAATCATAAAAGGCTTGGGATGAGCCTTGCAGGCTATAACATAAATAAACATTTTCTGATCTGAGAAGAATCTCCTCCCATAAGAAATTAAACTGCTGTTTTTGCAGCTGAAAGTAAGGACTGTGTTACTAATGGGGAGTGTTCATTAGCACCATGGGATATCCCTTAAATATGACATCTCTGAGAGGCACTTCACACTGAATGCAAGGTGTTAGAGTGCTACATTTATTATTCTGAAGTCTTTATGCCTTTCCTGAGGTGGGGAGAGATGATACAAAAATATCAATGTTTTGTGTATTATTTTCAGACATTTTAATCTCTGTATTAAAACTGTTTGTTCCCATAAAATACTAGTAAGTAATCAAGAAATGGTATTTTTCTAATAATGTTAGAGAGGTATCTTGGTTCAGTATCTTATTCCTGTCTGAAATTTGTTCTGAGTAACCAGTCTTAGTAAGTCATGTCTCCATTTCTGCATGCTGGGAAGGTGGATGTTATTGGCCACCTCAATGAGAAGATCCCTGTCACAGTCTGGTTGAGGCAAATAAGAAGCAAGGACACCCAGCGTTGTGTGGTTGTGCTGGAACCAGTGGAAAGACTTTCAGCTTGTGTTTCCTTCACAGTTGATGTAAGTGTTTTCCTAACAGTCAAAGGAAATTGCAATTTGTGAGAGTTTGTGTGTGATGGAAGGTGTCTGAAAGGCAGCAGGCAAAGGTTGCTGTTTGTGAGCATGGAGTGTGTCCATGGCAGGGACCTGTGCATGGGTCTCTGCTGTGGCTCACCTGACACCCCACACAGAAATACACTCTCTCTCCTCAGGGGACATCTTATCCTTGAACAGTGTTGGTTTAGCAGGGGGCTGATACTTTGGGGTGTGGATGGCCTTGTGAAGGATCATCTGGCTGAGGAACAGTTCTGAGGGGAATGCTGGACACCTCTGCCTCTCTCCTGGGCAAAGGGCAGGCTCCCTGCACAGTGACATGGGAATATTGTTTTATGCTGTGTCTGCTTTTACTGAGTGAGTTGTGTCCACCAAAGGACTGCAGAATGAAATTTCCTGCCATTGCTTAGATAACTGCAGAGACCATCACCAATGCATTGAGTGGACTGTGGCTAAGATGTTAAAATTTTAACAACCCTGTAAATTTTCCTCCCCAGGGAAAAATTACATCGTGTGACCTCCTTTATGCTCATCTCCATGGCTACCCAACATTGGAAGCAGTAGTTGGACTCCACATAAAGGACCTGATTCCTTCTGTGCAGATCCCTCCTCTAGGCAAAAAAATCCCAAAGGTACATTATGAGCACCAACCTCATTCTTCCACAGCCTTTCTATTTGGAGTGCATGCTGCTTTCCCTCCTCACACATCAGA
The DNA here is from genome assembly GCF_903797595.1 of Erithacus rubecula. Classification (NCBI taxonomy): domain Eukaryota; kingdom Metazoa; phylum Chordata; class Aves; order Passeriformes; family Muscicapidae; genus Erithacus; species Erithacus rubecula. The sequence goes on from NC_136663.1 coordinate 20,850,412, forward strand.
AGAAAACCTTTTATGAGAGAAGCTGGAAAAGGGTGGGCTGCCTTTTTGTGGAGCTGCTATCTGAAGAGTTCCTAACTAGACATGAGTTATGCCCCAGCCTCTCACTGGAATCTGTCCTGGTGAAAGAGTTTTTTCCAATCCTAGCTTTGTAAGACACTCTGTGCTCTCTGTAAGCTCTTTATGATTCCTTTGAATTCTTTAGCCCATTTCAGTCATATCCGTCTGAGGAGTGAGGGTATACCCAGGTACTGCAAATGCCATGAAAATTGGCAAATAGGGAGCTGAAGGAGGCCTTCTCATGAATGCCTAATTTGTTGAAAATCTGCATCAGGCTGGTCTTCATCTTCTGGATATTTATTTAGTAGTTCAACACAGGATTCCAAATCCTTAAAAAAACCAGATGTTCATTTTGATGTTCACAAGATTGGTTCCTTTTCTTCTTCTGTTCCTTTCTCCTGAGAAATCCTGTTAATTTCATATGAACAATGCAATAAACCCAAAACATTTGGTTAGTTAGAGGTTTTCTGTTTGAGTTTTGTTTGGTTGTTTTTGATTTTTTTTTTCTTTAATGTAGAACCTCAGGATCCAGCGAGCTGCAGGCCGATCCAGGGAGGGTACCATGTTTCCTCTCAGTGTAAAGCTGGAAGTCACCCACCTGGAGGAGGAGCAAGCAGCAGTGCAGAAAGATGAGATTGCACAGACAGAAGGCTCTCTCCCAGGCTGTCAGTACTCTGCTACAGTTGTGGTTTTCTCCACCATCAGTGGTCTTATCACTGTCCAGTCAGATGGAATCATCTGTGGCATCACGGATAGTTTTGCTTTAATGCTCTTTGGCTATGAGAAGAAGGATCTGTTGGGAAAGGTAAGATAAGTTGATATCCTCCCAGAAGACTGACAAATGTGACAGCATATCCATACTGGCATTGTGAAGCTGTTTTACACTCCTTGCCATCACAAAACACATGTTTGGTGAGTGAGGTGTGGGATGACATGCTGGAATTGCTGAGACTTGCAGTGCTGTGGAGCTGCTATGGATTCAAGTAGCCCAAAGCAAACTGCACAGTTCTGTGTTCTCCACTGGTCATGTGGATCACTTTTCCCTGGCTGTGCAATAGAATCAGGTTCACAGACATGGATTGCCAGCATTTGTCCCCATCCTGTGAGAGTTGCCTTAGTTTTATAAGGTTCCATTCTTTGTTTTAGAACATTACATTCCTGATCCCTGGTTTCTATAATAACATGGGAAGAAGCAGTGGCTGTTCTTTGCCTTTACCTCCTCTGGATGATTCCACAGGGACAGAAGGTGAGTGCCTTTTTGAAGGTGTCAGTGCCTGCCATACAGCTGCCTCTGCTATAACCAAGGGGAAATGAGCAGAGACAAGAGGTTCACCCACAAACATGAGAACATTCTTTATAGAAGCAATGCTCCTCCATGCAATTTTCAAAGCAAGTTTCCACTATAACCTCAGGTAAAGAGAACTGTTCACCTAAGATTGAGCTTCTCTCTTTGTTGCCAAGAAGATAAAACTGTGTATCCAATTTGAAAATTACAGTGAGAATAGAGAATGCTTTGTACTTAACAAGCAATTCCCTCCCTCCCCTGCTAGGACCCTGTGGTATTTTAAAAAGTGTAAATTACAGCTTTTGGAGCTGTATTGCAGCAGAGCTGTGGCTACTTAGGATTAATATTTTAAAGGAAAAATCTAATATTCTGAATTGCCTTGTGCTGCTGGCTAATACTCAATGTTGTGGTTGCTGTATTTCAGCAGGGGAGGCATCACATATTGCTCTGATGCAGTTTGCATCAAAATTTATCAAAATTTTACTTCTCTGAATGCAGCACAAATAAACAGAAGCAAAGAAGCCTTGTGTTTCCATATCTGTCTTTTCTGGCTAGCTCTGCCCAACACAGAGAGCACCAGCAAGTTCATACTTTCATCCATATCACATCTTAGGCTGGTTTTTTCTCCTTTTTTCCCTTCTATTTTCTTTTTCTCTTTGCTCAGAAATGCACATGTGTGCTGAAACCAATGCACGCCACTGGAACAAAGAAGTGTTAGTGGACAGTGCATGATTTCTTAGGTAATTCTTTGATGAAATGATACCTGAACTAAGAATAGTTCAGTTCTTCAGTGAGGAAGTATTGTTGGCACTCAGCCATTACTAATTAAAGAATCTAATTTCTAAATTCATCTTCTCTTCTTTCAAACATGTTGAAACTCTTTTTTTATCTTACAGCTTCAGTGAGTTACATAAATCCAGTCTCAACCTTTTCATTATATGGGTTTGGAATTGGCTGTATATGTGTGGTTTGAGCCTTTTTTTTTTTTAATCCTGCTGCTCTGTTAGAATTCAGTCTCTTTACATTATTTGCAATTTTTAGGCCTCTGAACTTCAAGCACCTAATAAATGATACCAATATCTGCCCAAGAGCTTTGCTAGAAAAGCAAATTTGGCAGCCCTAAAACATGTAGATTCTTGCATGTGGTGATTTCTCAAAGCAGAGTGGAATGCTTGTATTTTGTATTTGTTTTGCCTCAATCAAGCCTTTTATACTCAGTTCCTTAGGGTAAAGACAGACCAAGGCAGTTCCAAGTTTATTTTTAAATTGTAGCCTCTGAAGCCTAAACATAAAAGTTTAAATTGGTGTGGTTTTGTTTCCTGTTTGGTACAGAGAGCAGCTTCTTGGTTGCATCTTTAGCACACCTTCTGTCAAGAGATGAAGAGCAGAAATTGGAGCAACAACACAAAGATGACAGATTAATACAGGAGGAGAATAAACAAAAGAATGGGATCAGTTTCTTTTCTCCTCCCTCACCTCCTGAAGCAGCATCCACCCCCACTAACAGGTGAGCATGTCACAGACTGTATATTCACTTGGGAAAATGAGGAGCTGTGCTGGCAATCACCAGCTAAAACTGATTTTTTCACCTGTTTGGTATCTGTGGGAAGGTGTAGCAAGGCCTTCCATGCTTTGCTGTCTTTAGAATCTGAGTGCTGTTTGCAAGACAGGCTGAGCTGTTCCTGCTTTAGATTTTTATTTATATCTGCACAACCCACCATTGTAAAGTTACAGAAATTCCAGCTCTGAAGGGGACCAAATGTTTCATCTAGACTAAAGAAGGTAATTAGGCTTTATCTTCACTAATCACAAATAGTCAGGTTACCTGGAGGGAGTTCTAAGTGTTACTCCTGGTGCTTGGCATAACTGTCAGGTCATCCATTTAAACAGGGCACTGTGTTACTGAAGTTCAGCCATTTTTTCCTGTACATTTCCATATCTTTTTTCCTTTTATAAGGTTAGAAATTCTGTAGAAGTCCATATCTGATGCTCATAGCCTACCTCATGTAAGATGTTAAGCTTTCCACATTAACAATTCTAGCCTCCAGTAAGTATTTGCTATCCATTTTAAGGTCTAGACTGTTACAGCACAGCTCTTGCTGCTTTTTAAAGCAGCTGACAGTGTCATTTTTTGTGATCTCCTGGTTTACATCTCTCATATCATACTTGTAAGTAAGGATTGCAAGTGCTCTACTTCATTCAAAGAAGGTGTGCTGCATTTTTACTAATGGAAATGTTTGCAAAATACCTTGTGCCATGGGCTTCAGTAAACATCTGTCTCCTGTTGGACAGACAAGGGAATTTCTGTTTTCAGGACTGCAAGCATCCTGCTGATATGCTAAAGCCTGAACAGCACCACACTGTCTTACAAGATGAATCTTGAGCATGATGTTATTAATACCATCAAGGTTCTTTAGTTAATAATGGATGATCAAAACACTTCTATCAGTTGTTTTTAATGCCAAACTCACTGTTGTAGAGATATTTCTATAACCTTGTGTAAGATGTATTAAGAAATTGTCCCAACAGATATCCCTAGAGGCTTGTTAGTAGAACATTTAAGGTAAAACCTTCCCAGTCCTGGCCCTGGAAGCTGGTTGGGAAGTGGGCCATCACAACCAGATGTTTTCTGCACAAAAAGGTGAACAAGTCATTCAGCCTGTTTCATTTGGACCTAGAAAGCTGGACCCCTCTTTTGGGTGAGCTTGGAGACCTCACCTACAAGTGGATGCACTGCATGGGATTTTCCCAATTGCTGGGAAGGGTTCTCTAGGTCCTCACTGAAAAAAGGCTCTCCCCAGCAATTGCAGACTCTGGATCATAGTAAAGGATTTAGGCAATTGGTGATGGTCTTTCTCAATCACTATTCTTTCTTGTATAGTAATGATTAGATGCATCACCTTGCTTATTTTTGCTTGTTGCTTAAGCTGAGCTGAGGTTATTGTTTTATCAAATATATCCTTTTACTTCTGTGTTGCCTCAATATTAATAGTAAAATAAGACCATTCTTTCCATTGGTGTCTGTGCCCACTTAATTGGCAAAACACCTGCCATGTGTATTAGGGATTTTTTTTTTGTGGTGGTAAATGGTTTATGATTTATATTTAGAAATTAAGCTGAGAAGGAAATTATCCATAGGGAAAGAGTGCCATTTGAGTGTACCTGCTCTTCTTTGGTAAATTTGGCAGGATTTGGGATTCCTGTGCAAACAGCTTTCTGCCTTTTGCTTTTAAACTTTAAATAAAACAGTTGGTCCAGGTTTTAGATAGTGATCATATTTAAATGGGTATTCTACAGTAGGACAGTTTTCTATTTTGTAATCATGATGTTGCTGATAACTTTGAGTCTTTGCACTGAGGACAGCCTTGCTACAGCTCACCAGAGAGCCTTTTCCCAAAAGCTGGCTTGACACAATCAGTGCAGTGGCACAGTATAGAACAGTGGAAACTTCAGGATCAAATAATTCTCAAAAGATGCTCTCTGCAAGGCTCCCCCTCACATCACCTGACTCAGAACAGTGGGATTTAGGTCAGAACTCTGAGACTGCAGAGAGCAGCAGTCACAGTGCAGTATCTCCTGCAGTAACTGTTGCCTGTTTGTTCCAGACTACAAGCCAATCCAAATGTATCACCCTGTGACCCACTGAAGCTGCCTGCTGGAGTTACTTTTAACTCACCTGGAACACCAACGCTGGATGAGCCCTGGCCTGGGGCAGCCCTGAACTGCAGACAAGACTTGAAAAGCCACATGGTTCCAGGGCAGGTGTCAAAAACAAACTCCATGTGTGATGCAAAACATTCCAGCCTCGAGCATATTGTTGTTCACAACTGCCTGCTAAATGAACCTTCCTTCTTTGGTGAAAGAAATACTGGCTGTGATGTTTGCTCAGGAAATAAAACAGGCTGCAGTGCTTCTGCACCAGGAGCTGCCACAAGCTCTGAGGGTGTAAAAGAATCTGAACTGAACTGTATTTGCTCTGGTCTTGAGCTACTGGGGCTGAATACTGGTGTCAAGGGGAATTCAGACAATTCTTCAGGTGTTACTGCAGCTCTGGTAGGAGGATGTTGCTCTGATGCAGTGGACTCCAATATGCTAATTGAGACAAACAGTGCCTTTTCCACTCATCAAGGAAAGCAGCTGCTGAGTGGTGTTGCCACAGAAGCTGATTGTGGATGGCTGGCCTCCAGAAGGCATTTACAAAACTCTGAGGAATCCTCCAAAGCATTTCCTGAGAAACCTGAAACCCTTGCAGAAACTGTGGGGCACAACTCCAACAGAAATCCCCTGAAAAGCAAAGGTGGGCCTGAAGAACACTGTCAGTTCCTGGGGCAGCAAAATATGGAGATCAAAGTAACATCAACCCCAGTGAAACAAGAAGGCAGGCTAAATCCAGCAACTCCTTTGACCTGGGAGATTCTGGAAGGCAGCTACATTGGGAATTGCTGTCACAGGGATGGTTCACAATTCAGTAAGTGAAACCTTGTCCCCTTCCCAAAGTCTTACTGGGGTCCTCCTTTTCACCCACAGTTTGCAGAATGCAGTTCTGGTTAGAAGCTTACAGTGGAGAGGAAGGAAGAAGCATATTGAAGAAAAAAAATGGTATTTAATCTACCCATAGGGTATTAGAAAAGGAGGTGGTATAAAATACAAAGCTGGTAAGAATCCCCACTGAAAAGTCAGGAATACTCTCAAAACACAGTTAAAAAGTGTGAACATGATACCATTTTCTGAACAGAAAATACAAACTCCACTGTAAAACTGTCAATTGCATTAAAATTGTATAATGGAATTTGTTTCATTCACTCCTCCAGCTGCATTCAGTGGTCTGTTGAATAAAATCGCTGGTTTTATGTCATCTAGAATAACAGTGTGAAATGAATAATCACAATTGGACAGTGGCAAGTCTCTGCTGGAGGTAGCTGATAGGTTCCTCTAGAATAGCTGTGCTGGTGTCATCTCCTCTGATGATTCTTTACTCAGCAGGGGCTCCTCTAAGTCTGAACTTCTTGTTAAGAGCTCAGAGTTTTGTCCTAAAACATCTTGTTCAACACTAGAGTTACATTTTACCATTTTCATTTCCTCACCTGTTTCTACAGGCATACTCTTTGAAGTGAAATGTGCAGAACTGCAGGATCCCACTGTACTTTTCTGTGTCTGGGTGGTGAAAGACATTTCACAGAGCCAAAAGGAAGCTGTGGCAAAGACTCAGCATTTGCTTGCCAGCCTAACAAACTCTTCCCAGTCTGTTGCTGATCTTTCTACTAAAAGTCTTGGAGAAGTAAGAAATCCTACCTCTGAATATTGAGCATTTCTCTCGTTTGACTGTTAAGCTGAAGCTGAAGTTAATAAGTTTTTCATATTAGTGACATGAGCTGGTGGGGTGGATGTTGCTGTTTCTTTTTTTTCCCCATTTTTAAAATATATTAAAACAAAATCCCTGTTGCTGTTTTGTAACACTTCAGGTGTGGGGCTTCCTGCAGTTACCTTTCCAGCCTGAATAATGCAGTTCCAAACTGCAGGATACTCAAGGAGTGCAGTTCTCACTATCAGAACCAGATTCCTTCTTTTTTATATTGTTGCAGAGTTTGTTCTTTTCAGTATTTATTAATTTTATAAATGTGATTCTATGGCTACTCATTTTTTGCTGCTATATATGTACTTAGGCCATCAGATCAACTTCACTTTTTGACAATTCCCAGAGAGCTGAAGATCTTGAAGGATTAAGAGCATGTGAGGGAGAATATGCAAAAAATTACAGCACTCTCAATCTTATTGGCAAAGGCTCTTTTGGCTTTGTCTGGACTGCCAGGAGCAAGAAAGATCACCAGGAGGTGAAGTATTTATTGTAGTTCTATTGCAGTAATAATTTAGCTGAATAATTTAACTGAAAGGTTAGAGCATTCATATTCTGTTAACATTACACTGCCAAAAGCTTCTCTTTGGTAGTTTGGGGGGGTTTGCTTTGTTTAAACAGAAAACTGTAATGGAAACAGGATAGCAAACATTTGCATTGATGTTGTGTATAAATGTTACCTGAGACAACAGGTGCAGAATGAGTTAATGAGCTAATGAATGCAGCTCATTGAACCTGTTGAAAGAAGTAGATATTAATCTTAACAGAATTGCAGGTTTTAGTCTTCTGTTGCTAAAGAGAATGGCAAACCTCAAAATCTTTATTGTGCCATGACTCAAGAATGGGGAGTAGATGTGCTGAGATTATGATACCTCCTCTTTTTCAGAAGTATTTTGGGTGCTGAGAGGGCAAATTCTGGTGTTTCTCTTGCATGGATGTTAAGTGCTGTAACTGGTAAGAGAGCTGGCTTGTCAAAGCCTTTGGAATTCAGTGCAGCAATAAATATATTCCATTTATGTGTATCATTTGGCTTCTAGGACTAAATTAATTTATAAACACATTTAAATATACTATAAGCTATTCACATTGGGTTCTATGCCTCTAGTAATATGAGGCACTAACAGATCTGGAAATTAACCTAACACTCAAAGCCATGATGAATGCTGTTGTCTGTGTAGGTTGTTGTAAAGTTCATCTGGAAGGAAAGGGTGCTGGAGGACTGTTGGGTAGATGATCCTGACCTAGGGAGGGTCACTCAAGAAATTGCAATCCTGCAGAAGCTGCAGCACCCCAGTATCATTAAGGTACAGAACTGATGCAGTTTGCACTGCATCGTGTGGTTTGTTTGCATACTGGGTGTCTGGTGTTCCTCTGGAGTGAAGGGTCCTGTACTGAACCTGTTTTTACAGGAAAGAAAGTAACCTGTTTATCCTGCTTTGTTTCTGTCACAGCAGACTGTTGCTTGCTTCCACACTTTTACCCCAAACTGGTCTGAAGATGTGATTCTTAACAGAAAAAAAAAGCTATTTCAAGATAAGATGCATATCTTGGAAGTGAGATGTCACATCTGAACATGTACTAGTTCAGTAAATAACCTGGATATATCTTGTTTTATACTCTTTGTTTTGAAGGTTTTGGTTTTGGACTTGAACTTTTTTTTTTTTTTTTTTTTCTTCAGAATGAGAATTCCTCTTGGATTTAATTCTGCTCCCAGTTTTAATTTTGTACTCTTTCCAAGAAACATTTGTGCTCAGTGAAATGAGACTTAAAAGATTATAATATACACCAATTAAATTTCTAAGAGGACAGCAGTGTTTGTTAAAGAAAAAAAAAAAAAGGCACTTTCTGAGGATGAAGCACGTGTTTCAACTGATCTTTTATTTATAGGTCCTGGATGTGTTTGAAAATGAATGTTTCTTCCAACTGGTGATGGAGAAGCATGGATCTGGTCTGGACCTCTTTACATTTATTGATAATCAGCCCAATTTGGATGAGCCATTAGCAAGTTATATATTCAGACAGGTGAGAGCAGAATTGCTACATGAGGGTGAGAATTGCTTCATGTAAGGACCAGGACTCTGTTTCACTTAATACTGGCTAATCAACTGCCAGACTGAATTGGAGTTGTGTTCAACACTTGCAGAATTTTCCTCACCATTCTGTAGGTGCTGCCTGCAGGAACCTTGTTAGGGTTTACTTAGAAACAAGAGAGAAGCCTTTCCAGGACCTTCCACCCAGACACCATTCATGTGGCAGTCACATTTCCTCTGAGGAAAGGCTTCCCCAAACCTACTAAAAGCCAGGTTTTCACTTACTTCAATGCTTAGTTTAGATTGGTTATAGGAGTAAAGGGCTGTGCTCTTTAAATCAAGAAATTATCTTGGATTTTAACGGTGGAATAATGCAAAGTAACTCAGGGTAGTTTCCCATGAGTCAAGAACTTGCCTGAGGGCTGAACTGCCCTTTGTTTAGTGAGTCAACCACAGCAGCAGTCCCCTCATGACTTTTGGAGTAAATTCCTTGCTCTAGGGTATGCAGGAATTGCTGTGTATGTGGTAATCCCCCCACACCTTTGCTGTGCCCATCTTGGGGTGCTGATGGAAGATGGAAGCCAAAGGTGCCCCTTTAGCCTTGTGATGGATCAGCCATTTCCTTAACCCAGCCTGAGGTTTGTGAGGCTGAATTGTTCCTTCAGATCTGCACTGCATTTCTCTGCAGAGGCAGATTTGTATTATAAATAGAAACTTTTCTCCCTCAGCCATCTGCTTTTCTTGTTAAAAACATTGTAGGAGTGAGGATGGTCTCCAAGGTGATATCATTCTCATATTATCCTTAATTATGGCATTAAAGCATGAATCGTGCAGGAAAAAGAATGGAGTTTAGGAATGACTGTGTTATTTATACCAAACTTGGCTTTTAAATGCTTTGTCATCCTGCAGCATGGAAGGCACACCATAATATCCTTCTGGAGAAACCAAAGGACCCTCCAAAGGAAGCTGGGATAAAAATAGAGTAACTTGCAGGATTGTAGCAGTGAGCTCCAATGCTCACAATCACATCCTGACTGCAGCATCCCCTCTTCCTGCACATCTGTGAGATGAAAGCAGCAAAGGCTCTTTAAAGTGTCTCTTCCAAGAGCACTGCAGCAATGATGACAGGCAGGCCTGAGGCCATTCCAGTTACCATAATTAGGATACATATCTTGTTTAGGTGGTGTCAAAACAAGCCAGAATGTGACTCTCACAAAGCTGTGATGCCACATCAATTATCCAGGGACTCTGTGTAGTAACACCTAGTTCCTTCTGTCTCTTCCAGCTTGTATCAGCTGTTGGATATCTCCACTGTAGAAACATCCTTCACAGAGATATCAAGGATGAAAATATTGTCATTGCTGAAGATTTCACAATTAAATTAGTGGACTTTGGTTCAGCTGCCTACCTGGAACCTGGGAAATTATTTTATACCTTCTGTGGGACAATTGAATACTGCTCACCAGAAGTGCTGTCTGGCAAACCGTATGTCACCCTCTGAAAAGTCGTTTTTGTGCCATCACACCCAAAAAAACCCCATGTGGGCAGGGCTGGAACAGAGAAGCCAAGCTGCTGTGCCATTGGAAGGCTGCTAGAGTATCCAACCACAGGAAACTGCAGCGAGATTTAAGGCACTGCAGTGGCAGAAATCACTGTGAAGGTTTGACTGCATACAAAGTAGGGCACTCTAGTGACAGAAATCAAGTTGTAAAAGCTTGAATATGTAGAAAGTTGTATCTCAATCTTTTGTCAGGCTTTCTCTAGCAAAAGCTGCTCTTTCAGAGAGGTGGAGTAGGCAGGTATTGCTGTTGATAGCACCTTCTCCTTGCATGTCTGTGCTTTGTATCCTCCCACTCTCATCCTCTCTGTTCTCCTCTTTCCTGCACACTTCCCCCTATTTGAATTCTTGCAGTTTCATCCTTGTTCATCTCCCCACTGATTTCTGTACTCCTTGGGGCTCAAGGATTCTTCCCTTGCAGCTTCTCCTGCTGCTATTTTGGATGTGCTCCCTAAATCTTTGCTCTCTTCTTCCCCTCTCCAAGTGCTGCTCCTGGCAGCTGGTGCTCTCATAGCTGCTCCACAAGGAAGCCTCCCCATCACAGGGCTGGCACTGCTGTGATTGTACATGCCTGGATGGATCTTGCTCCTGCTTCACAGCTCTTTCCATGGATCCTCCTAAAGGAGTGGGGGGAGAAGCAATGCAAGGAGGAGAGGAAATTCCTGCTGGGAATGAGATGAAAGGTGAAGCAAGCAGCTCTGCCCTGGGAGTTCCACCTCTTACTGTGTGAAGGAACTGGCATGTTTTCTCAGATGGAATTGAGAGAGTTATTTCCAAATAATTTTTGTTTTGAAAGGGCTGGGAGGATGTGTTTGCTCTTCCAGTTAAATATTTACTTGACAGTTTTGGCTGATGATGAAAAAGGTGGAGGGGTAAGTTCTTGTCACCAGCTCACATATGTGGAAGTCTGGGTGAATGTTACACATACTCATCAACAGAAACTGGTTGGCTGTTCTGTGCTTGGTTTTATTTCCTGGAGAGGATAATGCAGAATCCTCAAACACATGAGAATCATCTTAGAATTCTCACAAACTTCCTATGTTAAAAAAATTGAACACAAGGGCTGTCACCACCCTTTTTTTAAATTTTCACTTTAGCATATAGCTGTGTGCAATCTGAATTTAGGCAAGCTTATCTCTGCACAGGTACCATGGCCCTGAGCTGGAGATGTGGTCGCTTGGCATCACCCTTTACACCTTGGTGCTTGGGGAGAATCCCTTCTGTGAGCTGGAGGAGGCCTTGGCAGCTGTCCTGAGTCCTCCTCACCCTGTGTCAGAAGGTAAGCTCTTCCCATTTGCTTTTCAGAAGGAGCAGATCTCTTGGGAAAGAGAGCAGCGTTTTTTCACCCGACTGAAAAAATGCTCCCTGATGTGTTCTGTGATGATTGGGAAAGCTGCTCAGTGCAGCAGAGTTTGGGGGATTTATTATTCTTTGAATACAGTATCTCTTATTCCCAATCTGCCTGAAGTCCAGGCTGAGCCATCCTCTGGTGTGTCTGCCCAGGTCTCATGGATCTCATGGCCGGGCTCCTGCACCCCGTTCCAGAGCAGCGCACGACTCTGGCCGTGCTGGCAGAGCATCCTTGGCTCAGGCAGCCTGTGAACCTGGCAGATTATACCTGGGAAGAGGTGTTTGCCTCTGCTGAGCCAGCTGGGACCTCAGTCTAAAGGCTTCTTCATCTGGGCATGACTTAGAAAAGCCTGAGCTCTGTTAGCAGGATAAGTCCCATTGGAAAGTTACCTGCTGATACCCACATTTACTCAGTTTATTACTGTTTTTACCCAGGACATGTTTCAAAGATGTGAGGCAAAGATTTTTAATTTTTAAATTGTTCGTAACTTGGAAAATATTTTTGTTGTCTGGTTTTGCTTTTTATTTGTACTTTATATATCTTTCTGAAAAGTGAATGAATAAATGAATGATAACATGTCTGTTGTGTGTGCACAAAGGAGACTCAAAACCAGACCTGTAATTGCATTATTTGGGTGGGAGGGATGGGTTGGCAGTGTCCTTTTTTCTTAATATCAGAGTCCTGTCTATATTCAGGAAAACAGTCCTCGATTTTGATGAGACAGAGATACTGGGAAGAAAAAATAGACTCAATAAAGAGAATTTGGTTGAGACGTGGGTGACAGGAACATTTTGGGGTACGGGTCAGCCGGGGTCAGGCTGCTTGGGAGGAAGGGCTGTGTTTGGTCGGCTGCTGCACCTCTGCAGAGCTACAGAAGGACTCGTCTTAATTACTAATTGGTTTCTAATCCAGCTTTGAGCTCCGCTATGTCCATCCGAACACGTAACAGCCTGTCCTCATCGCGTTCTGTAGCCCTGCTCCCCTTCTCTGCCCCCGGCGGGGACCCTGACCGGCGGCGGGGATGGCTCTGCGGGCCCCGGAGCGGGCAAGGCGCTGTTCCCCGGAGCACCGGGCTGCTGCAGCCGGAGCGATCCAGCCCGGAGAGGCCGGGCCGGGCCCAGCTCCCACCCCACCGCTCCTGCCGACCCGCGGGCGCTGCGGGGCGGAGCGCGGCCCGGCGGGGCTGGGTTGTAGCTGGGGCTGGCCCGGCCCCACCCCGCGGCCGCGGCCATGGCGGCGCTGTGGCTGCGCGGCGCCGGGAGGGCGCTGCGGGCGGGCTGCTCGCTCCCCGCCGCCCCCGGGCCCTGCTCTCGTCGCGGCTGCGGGGCGGCGGCGGCGCTGCGGACCATGGGCTTCAGCCCGGAGCAGGCCCGGCGCCTGCTGGCGCTGCAGCCCCGGCTCGGCCCCGAGCACCGCGAGGCGGCGGCGACGCAGCTGCTGCTGCTCGGGCTGAGCCCCGAGGCCGCGGTGGCGCTGCTGGAGCGGAGCCCGGCGCTGCTGCGGCTGCCCGCGGAGCGGCTCCGGGAGCGCGCCGAGGAGCTGCGGCGCCTGGGGCTGGACGGAGGTAGGGCAGGAGCGGGGTGCGGGGGGACACGGGGCTGTGCCGCTGCCCGCTGAGCTGCCCGCTGCCCTGTGCCCGCAGGCCGGCTGCAGCGGGCCCTGAGCCGCTGCCCCCAGCTGTTCCACGTGCCGCGCAAGAGGCTGGAGGCGGCGGTGCGGCTGCTGCGGGAGCGCTGCCTGTTCACGGCGGGGCAGCTGCGGGAAGTGCTGGGGACCTGCCCCACCGTCCTGCTGGAGGAGCATCGCACCCTCCATCACCAGTTCCAGGTGAGGAGCGGATCCTCCTCCCGCAGCCGGCTGCGGGAATAGCGCTGTGCCTTACACCCACTCTGTGCCCGCAGTACGCCTACTTCAGAATGGGGGTCCGGCAGAAGGCCATGGTGGACGCTCGGCTCTTCCAAATGCCCTTTGCCGAGCTCCGCAATCGGCACATCTTCTTGGAGCGCCGGGGGCTCTACGAGACCCCGCACAAAGGGCAGACCCAAACTAGCAACCCAAAACTGAAGGACATCGTTCAGCTCTCAGAGAAAGACTTCCTGGCCAGTGTGGCCTGCTCTACCCCAGAGGAGTATGAGGTCTTCAAGAAGCTGCTGGCTCGAGAGGAGGAGGAGAAGGAAGAGGAGGATGTGGATGCACTGTACACAGAGGATGATGGTGATGATGATGATGATTTCGACAGTGATGAAAGTAAAACAGCCCAGGAGTGAGGAGGTGAGGCTCTGAGGTGGCCGAGCCTCCCTTGCTACTGCACTCTCTGGGCTCTTGGGGTGATACCCCAGGAGCGGGGTTATCAATAAATCCCATCTGTCAAATACAACAGTCATTCCTCCTCTTTGACCAACTACTTTAAAAAAAAAAGGCAAAAAAAACCCCAATGGTTTCCATAAAGTGTTTTTATTAAAAAAAAAAATCAAAACCCCCTAATTTATTTCCAAGACTAGGTTAAAACCTGCTGGCTGCATTACATACTGAGCCAGCTGTGGGACAGGAGGCTGCTCTGCTGGCTGGCAGTGCCACCAGCCTTCCTGGTGCTGTGGGGACAGGTCCTGTGCAAACAGAACTGTCCCCTGGCAGGGCCACCTCCCCCTCCACAGCCCATGGCAGCGCTGATCTCATGGCTGACAGAGCAGGGGTGCAAATACTTTCACACCATGGCTCCAAACCCTCCTGCCTGGGTTTCCCCTTGCCCTGCTCTCCCTGGTAGAGGGTTGGCTTTTCCTGCTCTGGGAGGGCAGGGCTGCTGTGCTTGCCAGGCAGCTGGAACAGGACCAGGCAGCCTTGGAGGAAAACAAGGCATGTCTGTCCTGTGGGAGCAAAGCTAGAGGTGGTGCAGGAGGGGAGCAGCCAGCTGGTCATGGTTTCACATTGTCCCTGCCTCTGCAGCTCTGAGCACTGTTACACTGCTGCCGGGAGGAGGAGGGTGGTGGCAGGAGCTCTGAAACTCCTGGGCCTGTCCTGCTCTGAGAGCACCTTCCAAGCTGCTGCTTGAGACACGTGGCTGAGAAACAGAGCTCTGTGATGCTCAGCAGGAGGGGAGGGCCTCACCACCAGAATAATCCCAGTGCTGGGGCCATGACTCTCTATACCATAACTGCGATATATCTCTGGTATGTGTTAATTTATAATATACACCGTGTATGTTAATACACAAATCTATGTTTAACTAGTGTTGTCATACAAACTCACAAAAACTAGCAACATTTCTAAGCTACACTTTTTCTTTCCTTGCCTGCCCTGCTGCAGTGCTGGGTGCTGGCCCTCTCCTCCACATAACCCTGCAGCAGTGGTGCCACAGGGAAGGCAAACTCTGAATGCAGTGCAAGGGGGTGGCACGTGGGGATTGGCTTCCTCACCAAGCCTCTGCTGTGCCCTGCACTGGTGTGGAGGCAACTACAAGTGTGGTGGTACTGGCATACCTCAGCTGACAGACTTCACCCTACAGATCACATTTAAAATTCTCTTCAGGTGCTCTGTTGGTTTCTGAGCTGGAAATTTGGTTAAAACCAGGGTTTGTTTAGAAAGCAAAGAAAAAAGGCAGGCAGTAGAAGCTGCCTCAGTTTCCCCTGCAAGAGCAGAGGAAACAGGAATGCTCCTCTACTGCCAGTGCTCACCTCACCACTTAGAGCTGCTCACCATTTCTAACTCATCTACAGAGGCTGCTCCTCAGAGCATATTTCTGAGGGCCAGATTTCAGGTGATGGCTAAGGCTATTTGGTCTCCATTATACTGTTTTATTTGAGGGTTATAACCTTGGGTTATGAAAACAGATTGGTGCAGATGCTGTTGGCAAGGAGCAGGGCTGATCCCAGAGTGAAGCGGGCAGCCCATCGCTTGTGCAGAGTGGCTGGGGGTGCTGAGCAGGGCTGGTCCCCTCGAGGGGGTGCTCAGCTCCTCAGGGGCAGAGAGGGGCCAGCAAAGGCAGTGCTGGGCCATGAGGGGGAAAGAGAGCACTACTCAAGTGTGCTGATCCAGCTGTGTGTCCCTAATGGGCTGGAGGAGAGGGAGAGGTTGACACCAGGCAGGAAGGCTCCCCTGCTGCGTTCAACCCAGTGAGCAGATCTGATCTTCCTGGTGTTCAAAAAGCCCTTAGATGTGGAAAGATGAAGCTTCTACTGCTTTAAACCCTGTGGAGGAGCAGGAGTAAAATGAGCTGGTGTGCAGTCTGCCAGATGCCCCAGAGCTGGCCTCTTCCCACCCTGTGCACAGATCTTGTGCTGAGAGAAGGGGACCTGCTATCTCTAGGACTCCAGCCTTTGCCTCTCTTGTTCATGGAGCTGCAGAGTCAGGAGGAAGCAGAGCATTGCCTCTTGCTTCTTTACCCCAGCCACAACCAGGAGCCCTCAGCCTTAAACCCTCACACCCCCCTGATGTGGTGGCATGAGCCAGGGTTGTGCCCTGCCCTGCACCATCTCCCCTGCATGAGAATTGCCCTGCCTGCATCTGAGGAGGGCTGGAGCAGGTACTTACTTCTATGGCTTCTTCAGTGTGTGACTGTTGCTTGGCTTTCTGGAAGAGAAGGGAGGACAGCACCATCAGCCCCTTGGCCATTGCTCACAGGCAAGCACGTGGCATCCAAGCCTTGGTGATGTCTGTACCCCTGGGTGTCCCCAGCCAGCCACATCCTGCTGTGCAGGACCACAGGAAGGCTGGCACATCCAGTGTGTTGCTGTGGGGTGTACCTGCTGCTTGTCCTCTCAGAACTGGTGCTCTCACAGCTCTCCTTGTAGCAGATGTCCTGGTGTACCTTGTAGACTCTCCTGTACCTGCACACACAAAGTGAAGACGTGAGTGTGGGGAACAAAAGGGAGAGATGGGCTTTGATGAGAGTGAAGGGAAGTCTGGGTATTTCCCCTATTTCCTTCCTTGGCAGGAATGGGGCTCAGCCTGCTGTGCCAGAGGACTGATCCCAGCCAGGCCTTTGTGCCTCCATCACAGGGAGGCTGGGGCAGAGCAGAACCACCCCTGCCCTGGTGCTGCATCAGGGCTCCCCCAGCCCTCTGCTCACACATGGAGAGACAGCCAGGAGCTGGATGGGATCTGCTGCTGCCTGGGGTCACACACACCAAATCCAACCTTGCTGCCATGTGGGTGGGTAACACCAGTATGGAGCTGTCACTTCAGCAACACCCTGCCCTGTTGCACAGCTGGGATAGCCACAGGGGCATGCCAGGCTTGCACTGGGGAGGGGGCAACTGCCAGCTGGGGTTGGAGACGGCCTTGTGCTCACTGTCCCTTCCCCAAAGCTGAGCTGCAGGGAGACATCCCCAGCTCAGAGCACAAGGGGAAGGGGGGAGCATAACCTGCAGGCAGTACTCACAGATAGTGGCAGGTGCCTCCTTCCCACACTGGGAATGACCTGGTTTCCGAGTACAGCCGCGTGCACGAGTGTGGCACCTTCTTGCAGGCTGCTTGGGGAATAGGAGAGGGGAGCTATCACTGAGCCCATCCCTGGCCCTGCCTGCCTGTGCCTTGTGGCAAGGGTCTGGTGAGGCCCCCCTGGCTTCCTGGCCATGCTGGAGGGCTGGTCCAGCAGTAGAAGCAGAGCCCCCAGCCTCACACTTCTCTGGGTAAGGCAGGGGCCAGAGCTCAGCCAGGAGCAGGGACCAGACCTGCACTCATCTCAAACTAGAGCCCAGCCCCTCTCTCAGCTTCCAGCATGACACAGATCTCTACCAAAGCCTGGGCACTATGGGAGCCCCTGGGTGGTGGCAGGGTGTGCTGGGTGAGCTACATGCTGGGGGACCTGTGGCAGGGACAGCCACCAGCCTGGCACAGCGGGAGGGAGCTCAGCCCTGTGGCACAGGCTGGCACTCACCCAGCTGGCAGAGCCGGCCCTTGAAGCCCGGGCGGCAGGCACAGTGGTAGGACTCCTCATCTCTGGTGCAGGTGCCTCCATTCCTGCAGGGATTCTTGGAGCACTTCTGCCCCTCTCCTGCAAAACATGCTCGACCATCAGAGCCCAGGGCCACAGCTCAGCCCTGCCAAGCCCCTGGCATTGCCAGGGTGCTCCCAGGAAAAGCAGGTGGGCAGGTTGGTGCTGAGCACATTGCCTCTGGGGCCAGGGCTGGGTTCCTGCTGCTGTGGGTCTCCCCTGGGACTTACTCTTGGTCTTTGTCTCACGCAGCTGCAGTGCCAGGCTGTCCCAGCTGGACACCTCTGTGTTCTCCAGCTTCACTGGAGCCTCTGGCTCTGGACAATGAGAGGATTAAATGTCACCTTCCAGGCCAAAGCCAGACCCAAAGGCAGCCCCTCCAAGGGGATCCACCTTGCCTGCAGCTTTGGGGCACTGGTCAGGCCTGAGGCAGTGCTTTACCCCTTCCCAGCTGGCATTCCTACAATTGGGGTGGCACTCCCACTCCTCCTGGAAGGATCTGGGACACAGAGTCCTGGGGAGGCAGGGGCAGAACCAGGATGTGCAGCTAAGGGCTGCCCTCAGGTGTGCCAGGCCCCTTCCCCACCCTGTGGTGAGGGGTTTGCAGGTGCTCTAGGGTATCTTGGGTTGGCACTTCTATCCCCAGTCTTCCAGAGATAGAAAATGGGAGCGGTCTGCACTAGTGAGGGCTTTCTCACCCATGCACCCTCTTTGGATGTTAGGCTGTTCTTCACAGTGAGGGCTAAGGCTACTGGGCAGGCAGGGGCTGCACAGGAGGGCTATGAAGCCACTGCTCAGGCCCCTGCTGCTGCTGGCAGGGAAGAAGGGCAGCTGTGCTACAGTCAGCATCGCCTCCCATCAGCAAGGGTCCTTCTCTGGGCTCCCCCTGCCAGTCACCCCTCTCCTCGAGCAGGGGTCTAACAGCAGAGCAGATGTTTGCCTGCCCAGGGCCAGGTGAGTGGGCTCCACCCTCCTCTATAGTTCCCTCAGCTCTGCCTAGCTGCCACCTTAAATTGCAGGAAGGTGCAGGAGATGGTACTGGGTGACAGGAGCAGGACACAAAGGCACAAGAGCACTTACGTGTCTTCACAGTGATGGATTTTCCCAGCGCAGTGCCAAACCTGGCGCTGATCCTCCCTCTGCCATCCACCAGCTCTGTGAATCTGAGACAGGAGAACCATAAGGGAATGGGGCACTGCAGCTCCCCCAGGCTCTGTGTGCTGGGGCTCATGGCAGCTGCATAAAGCATCCACTGGTGGCATCAGGTTCTGTGCAAGTCCCATGCAAGAACTGCTCTCAGGGTAGGGGGCTTGCCCAGCTGAGAACCCCAGTGGATGGGCAAGGAGCACGGCTTGACCCTGCACAGACCTGGGCATGGAAGCTGGGTACTAAAGGGACTGGCTCAGCTTAGTGCTTGGGCCAAGCAGAAGAGCCAGGAGTGCTGAGCAGCTCCTACCTGGGGGCTGGCGAGGGCTCCTCAGCTGTGTCACGATCTGCCAGCAGGCGGAGCTCCGGCAGGAAAGCTGGGGGCAGCCTGTTCCGCAGAACACGGGGGTGCCCAGCTTGGCTCCACCTTCTCTCTGGAGCCCCATCCCTCTGCACTGCAGACCAAAGGACAAGGCTCAATGGAGGCAGTGTGAGCCAGCAACCGATCATCCAGCCAGTCCCATCATCCCATCCCATCATCCCCAGGCTGCCAGGTGACACACAGACTTTCCACATGCTGGGAATGCAGGTGCCCATCACAAAACTAGACCTCTGCATCTGCCCTTCACTAACCCTACAACTCCCAGCTCCCATTCCAGGGGACCTGTGCACTGTCCCCATAGCCTGCTGCAGACACCCAGTGCTGGGGCAGCAAGGGTTCATGACTGTTCTCTAGTCTCTGTCTCCTACCCTGCTTCCCTGTGATCCCACTGCCCCCCTTGTGCTGCAGCAGCCCAGCAGAGGCCAGAACACTTACAGGTGTTGACATAGAGGTGGATGGGCTCGCTGTGCAGCTGGCCCTGCTCGGTGTTCTGCACAGCTGTCAGGGACAGGTGGTAGCGCTGCCCGGGCAGCAGGTCCCGCACCGTGTAGGACACAAGTTTCCCGTTGGGCACGTAGCGGCTCTTGACGCTCTGAGCGGTGGTGACATTGATGATGTACCCCTCCATGGTGCCAGCAGGCGGCTGCTCCCACGCCATGGACACAGAGGTGGCGGTGACATGGGAGGCAGTGAGGTTTTGTGGGGGGAGAGGCCCTGCAGCAGGCAGGGGATGGGGAGGAAAGTGGTCAGAGCTGGTGTCCTTGAATGGCCACTGCCCTACTTGCTCACACCACCTTATGAGCTTGCCTGGCACTGCCCGGACCAGCCCTGACCCTGCTCCAGCCATTGGTTGCACAGTGAGGAGATGCTCAACACTAGGTCCTTGCCAGCAGATAGAGCCTCATATACACCCTGGTACCCAGGCCAGCCCTTGCCTTCTGACTGCCAGATAGCAGTCAGATAGGGGATGAATTGGGCCCATGCTAGTCTCAGAGACTGAACATCTGGCAGGGGAGCACATGCCAGTGTCTTTCCTGGCCTCCCCAGGCCTGCCTGCCCACCTCCTACCTGCTCTGCTGGCCAGACAGTCTGGCAGCTCCCACCCCCACAGCTTTCCTGCCAAGCAGGGATGGCAAAGCCAACCTCACTCACTTGTCCACACATGAAAAGGGGGTGTGGCCAGGCTCTCGGAGGGGTGGTCTTCCACTCCCAGGCCGCTCAGCGTTGTGACATGGATGATGTATCTCTCTCCTGGCTGCAGGTCCCTGTGGAGGAAGAAGGTAGGGTGGGAAGGGGTGATGTGAGGGAGCCCTGGCACCCAGCAGCTCCCCACTCACAGGAAGGTGTACTTGGCCACGCTGCTGTTCAGCTCCACGGTGCGGGCTGCCAGGTCCCCCGGGTGGCGGATGGAGACCCTGACCCTACTGACAGTGGAGTGCTGGAGGCGGTGGAGGGCCCATTGCACCGTGATGGCGCTGGCAGTCACATTGGTGATCTCAAAGCCTTCCACCGGGCGCGGTCCTGGCCGGAGCAAGCACAGAGCGCCGCCGTCATCATGGGCGCCACAGCCCTTCCCCATGCACTCCCAGGGGGGTCCTGCTGGCACCTCTGCATCGCTTTCCTCAGTGGAACAGCTCAGTGCCCCCTCTCCCCCTGAACTCACGCTCTCCAGTTCTCACAGCCTCCAGGTGGGAGTCACATCCATCTGCCCACCCATAGGGCCTCATGCTATTCAAAGCTCCCCGAGGCTGTGCCCCCTGCCTCAGCCCCCTACCACAGCTCCAAAGGGGCTGTGGTGCCCAGGCCTGGCCCTAAACACAGAATCATCAAGGCTGGAAGAGACCTAGGAGATCATCCAGTCCAACCATCCTCCCAGGGTATCACTATAACCCCTAAATCACATCAACCCAGCACAAAATCCAGATGCCTCCTGAACAGCTCCAGGGATGGTGACTCTACCACCTCCCTGGACATCCTATTCCAATGCTTCACCACCCAAAGAGTGAAATTTTTTTTTACTATCTAATGTGAATCTCCCATCTTGGCTTTAGGCCATTTCCTGTTGTTCCTTCTCTGCAGGCACAACAGAAGAAACCAGCCTCCACCACACTACAATCTCCTGTCAGGGAGTTTTGGAGAGCAGGGAGGTCCCCTGAGCCTCCTCTTCTCAAGGCTAAACAATCACAGCTCTCCCAGCTGTTCCTCATCAGATATGTTTTCTAGACCCTTGACAAGCCTTTTGCCCTTTTCTGGACATGCTCCAGTACCTCAATGTCCTATTTCATGTGAGGGGTCCAGAACTGAATGCACTGCAGCCTCCAACAATACCAAGTGCAGAGGGATGGTCACTTCCCTAGTCCTGCTGTCCATGCTGCTCTTGATACAGGTCAAGATGCCATTGGCTTCTTAGCCATTTGGGCACACTGTTGGCTCATGCTCACCAGCTGTCAACCAGCACCCCCTCACCCAGCTCACCTCTCGTGAGCCACTCCTCCCTCAGCCTGGAGCTGCAGGGGGTTGCTGTGACCCAAGTGCAGGACTCAGCACTTGGCCTCACTGAACATCATGCTGCTGTCCTTGGCCCTTTGACTTGAGTGTGCCAAGGTCTCTCTGCAGAGCCTTCCCACCCTCAAGCATATCAACACTCCCAAACAACTTGGTGTTGTCTACAAATTTGCTGAGGGTACACAAAATCCCTAGGTCCAGACCATTAGTAAATGTTAAACAAGACTGGCCCCAAACTGAGCCCTGGCCTCAAAATGACCCCTGGGGAACCCCACAAGTGACTACTAAGTCCATGGCACACTTCATCCTGACCCAGCATCCAGCTATGGCTTGAAGGCCCATGAGATGCTGTGCCCAGCACTATGCTGCCATCTCCTCCCCCGGGCTTCACTTGGTCTCAGCCTGCTGTGGGAGATATGGCTTATGGGCTTAAACACCACCATTCTCCTCTCCTCAGAGGCCATCTTCTTTCCTATGTCTAATTCCCTTCATCCTGTTTGCACTTGGTTTCCATACCTGCCTGCCCCAGAAAGTGGGATCAAAGCTGCTCTGCCTGTCCATGCCCCAGAGGCATCACTGTGCCCCTTCCTCCACCCATGGAGCAGAGGTCTCTGACAGCCTCTGCCCTTGGTGGCATGTTCCCACACCTGGCAGGGTGACTGGTCCACAGGATTTCCCCCTGCTGCCTGCCTTGCATGAGGGCTCCTCATACTCTCCTGGCACAGTGACAAGGAGCAGAACAGCCTGGCCCCAATAAAAAGGGCTCAGGAGCAAACCTGCTGCCAGCTCCCTCACAGCCCCTGCACAGGGTGAGCCACAGGGTGTCAGGCCTTTTACTCACAGCAAAGAAAACAGCGATTCTCTGTGCCAAGCACTTTCCAGAGTGCCCCAGCTGGATTTTGGGATCTGCACCAGCAAACCAAACACTGCCAGGTTTGATACCATGCTGGAGCTGGTGGCAGGCTGGAGGTGGCAGCACAAACCCTGGCACCTGCAGGGGCCGCGCACACGCTCACGACCGTGATCCCCCTGGGGACGCTACTCACTAGTGCGCGTGGTGAGCATGATGGGCCTGCTGATATCATTCTTGTTGTTCACGTTGCGTTTGACTGAAAAGACAGAAATATTGTAGGCTCTGCCGGAGGTTAGTGCCCGCAATTGGTGGGCAGAACGACTTCGGTCCACAAAATCTGTCCTGCGGTAAGAGCCGTCGAGGGATACGTACGTCACGGCGTAGCCGTCAATGAGTTGCCTGGCAGCTGCGTCCTCAGGTGGGTGCCAAGAAATCAACACACCAGTGTCCTCCACCCTTTCCACCTTTAATGAGGTTGGTGGCAGCAATTCTTCAGGGTGTGTGCAAAAGCAAAGGGGAGAGGTAATGCCATGAATCTTTAGAGAACAGACCCCGTCAGCAAGCGGCAGAACAGCAGCGATAAGAGGACAAGGTCCTCGCTTGGCACACCTGGCAGGGGCTCTCTGGGTGTAAGTCACCCCTGGCTCAGTGAGCACAGGAGCAGCCAGGGCGCCAGGAGCTTTTCCTGGTATCACTGGTGGCCAATCACTTGCCACTGCAAGATGGGGCAAGAGATTTGGGGGAGGCCATTGCCAAGAGGCTTCCCTCAGATGCCTCTGCCTCCCCTCCTGAGGGCATCCGAGAGATTGCCATTGCTGCAGGGGAAATCTGCCCCCGAGTCCTGGTGCCAAGCTGGGCACCTGGGGCAGCAACTCAGCATGCTAGCACCCACCCCTGGCATTGGTGGGGCATGGGCTGCCCCCCTCAAGGTGAGCCCCCAGCCCTGCCCGCCTCAAGAAGCGCTGCTGGTCCCGGATGGTGCTGAGCCCCTCGTGGGCGGTGGGCACTGCCAGGCTGGCCTCAAGCCCCACATCGTGTCCTGGTGCCGCTGCTGAGGGCCTTTACCTTTTTCGCAGTTCTTGCCTGTGTAGCTGACTTTGCAGATGCAGCTGTGGGTGCCATTGCTGGGCAGGCAGTAGCCTCTGCTCCCACAGGGGCTGGAGAAGCACGGGTCACTGGCTGTGGGAGAGGTGCCAGGTTTGGCAGGGGCAGCAGTGCCACTGACCCTGGGGCCGCCCCGCGCTGCCCTGCCTGCCTCACCTGTCTCACAGTGGTAGCCGAAGAAACCCTCTGGGCACACACAGAGGTAGGAGCCCCCGTAGCTCTCACACTCCCCTCCATTTTGGCAAGGGTCTGACTCACAGGCATCCACTTCTGGAGGTGGGAGAAGGCTGGCAGTGAGCACGCCAGCAGCCAGCTCCCAGTTCCCACAAATGTGCAACACACCCCCGAGGGTCAGCAGGGCAGATGCACAGCCCAGGCTTTGGCACAGCTGGGCTGGACACTGAATTCCCCACTGTGCACCATGGTGCCCACACCCCCTGGAAGGGGACACCTTGGAAAGGGAGTCCATCATTGCTGGACACCTCATTCCCTGCTCCCTCCCCATCAGAGCAGTTTCAGCTCTGCCCCCAAAACTACAAGGGCAAGGAGGTGCAACAGTGAGTAGCCAGGTGATGGGCTGGGGTCAAGGTGTCCACAACAGTGACCAACTACCTGGCATGGTGCCAGCCCTGGCAGTGTCCTGGTGCCCACAGTCCAGTCTCCCACTGACCCAGCAAGGGAGAGCCCCTACCTGTCTCGCACTGGGTCCCCAGGAAGCCCTCAGGACAGAAGCAAGCAAAGGACCCAGGGAGGTCTTGGCAGGTCCCGCTGTTCTTGCAAGGCTCTGACTGGCACTCATCAACATCTGTGGTTCCAGCAGGAAGAAAGGCACCAGCTCAGCACAGAGGCAGCTGGTGGCTAGGGACAGGGGCTTGGAGAGGCAGCACTTCCCCCACACGGAATGGACCCATCCTGTGTCATTTGCTTCCCCAAGCCCAGTGGCCAGGAATACTCCTGCTTCTGGATGCCCACTGCCTCAGCACATGGCATGGGGACATTACTTCAGGGACACCTGAGGACAACTGGCAGTGTAGGGCTGTGCCAAGTGATCCATCCCATAGGATGCCTGTGTCATATCTCCTCACCTAACTTCCAACAGCCCACCTTCTCCTACCACTGTCCTCTGCCAGGTCCCAGGGAACTGGGCTGGAGCCACCTGCCAGAGTCCCACCACCTCCCATGCTGCCCATTGTCCCCAGCCAGAAGCAGTGTCTCCCTGGTGGAAAATCCTACAGCTGACTGGGAGTCCTGGGAGAGAAGCCCTTGCTTTAGGTTGATCCAAGCACACATAAAAACTCCCAGTAACCTAGCTGCTTGTGATGGAGTTTGCAATCCACTGGGGCTTTCCCAAGGGCTGGAGGGTGAGGAGGGGATTGTGACAGTCCTGAAGCATGCCTGGCATGGTCTCTTACCCAGCTCACAGTGGTAGCCAGTGTAACCTGGCTCACACAAGCACAGGAAGGCAGAGACACGATCCTTGCACTGGCCACCGTTCAGGCAGGGCTGCGACTGGCACTCATCAATCTCTAAGGGCATTTGAACAAAGGACAGACAAAGCAAGAGGCATGAGCACAGGACAGGGATCCCGGGGGGGAGGCAGCAGACAACTGAAGTACATTTCCTGGGGCCACCAAACCATGGCAGTGACCACAGGCCACTGGGAGGGATGGTGTCCCAGGGGTCACCCACTCCCCAGCACTCCTCACCATCACATTCGGGGGGGTCGCTCCAGACACCTGGCACACGGCAGACACGGGGATGGTTGTGCTGGCTGAGGATGTAGCCCAGCTCACACTGGTATTCAGCCACTGAGCCCACCTTGGTGGAGTTGAAAGAAGCCTGGGCATGCTTCACCTCACTGGGGATGCCACAGTCAATCTCTGTGGAGAGACAGGCGATGAATGGGGCCCACAGAGGCGCCCCAAGTCCCCAGCAGGCAGGGGAAACACAAGGCCCTTACCAAATTGGCAGTGCTTTCCTACATAGCCCACGGAGCAGGTGCAAGCATAGCCCCCATCGAGGTCCTCACAGGTAGCCCCATTCTCACAGGGGCTAAGAAAGCAAGGGGAGGGCACTGGAAGAAGAGCAGAGCAAGGAATGAAACCACAGCCAAATCCCTTCCCTTTCCAGCGGGGCACAGGGAAGGGTTACAGGGAAGGAGGCTCAAAGCAAGCAGCGAGCTCCTGACAGTCAGCCCACCAATCCCTCCTCAAACCTACCGATCTCGCAGTGCCGGCCGGTGTAGCCTGGGGGACAGTCACACTTGTACTTGCCGATGTAGTGGAAACAGGTGCCTCCATTCTGGCAGGGCCCCGAGGCACAGGGGTCCGGCTTACCTGGGGGCACAAGGCGGGCGTGAGCCGGGTGGGGCAGGGCCACCTCTCCTCCCTGCAGGGCCGGGGGCTGTACCGATCTCGCAGTGCTTGCCGGTGAAGCGGTAGGGGCAGGTGCAGTGGTACTCGCCATTCGCCTCCCTGCAGGTGCCCCCGTTGCGGCAGGGCCCCGTGCTGCAGAGCCGAGGCTTGGCTGCAGAGAGAGTGCCCAGAGTGGGGTCACCCAGAGCGGGGGCACCCACAGCAGAGGCACCCAGAGCTGCTGCCTCCCACCAGCACCCCACCAACCCTCACTGCAGGAAGCCTGACTGCATTCTGGGTGCAGCAATACCACAAAAACTACACACCTGCAAACATGTGCCAACACATGCATGATGCTGGGAGATAGATCCCAAGGGCAGAAGTTGTGGCATTTAAATAAAAACCACCAATACTGATGGCGTATAGGAAACAACTTCATACTGGGTGTCATGAAGGGAGTCATTCAATCCCTCCCTCTACCCTGTAGGATGGGATGGGAAAACCTGCACTGACTTCCAGCTCTGCAAGTAACTCTACTCCCAAGCTCTGCCAGGTGCTGGGGCCACAGGGAGCACTGTGGAGGTACCTTTCTCGCAGTGCACGCCAAGGAAGCCTTGAGGACACTCGCAGATGTACGAGTCATCATGAACCTTGCAGGACCCCCCATTCAAGCAGGGCTCTGAGTCGCAGGGGGACGGCATCGCTGCAGAGCCAAACACAGGGCATCACCGAGGACATATGGCCAGGGGTACAAGGGCAGCTTCTCTGCTGGTGAGGGTGCACCCTGCTCACCCCCACCCCAGGGCTGCTCCCACACGTCCTGGAGCCTTACTGTGGTTGGTGCCATAGTTGGTGTGGCAGACACAGAGGTAGCTCCCGCCATACTCCATGCAATAGCCACCGTCCGGGCACTGCGTGTTCATGTTGCACGGTGTCGTGGTGACTTCTGCAAACACATGGCCAGTGCCAGCCTCCTTCAGTCAGTGGCAGGAGGACCCCCACATGGAAACAGGAGTCTCCTAACTTTGCAGGGTCCAATGACACAGGACAGATCCTCTGGCACAGACAGTGTAAATGGCAATGCCCAGCCTGGATGCTCAGTGAGCTTCAGCAAGAGAGAGCACAAAGGCTGTGACTCCCTCCTCACCCATGGGAGCTGGGCTGAGGCAGGGGCTGGGAGAGTCACGGCTCGAAGGGGGAGTAATGGAGGTGGGAGCATTGTCATCTCTCCAACTGACAATATTTCTAGGCTGAAATTCAGTGTGTGCTGCTGGCACTGTGCTAGGCTCAGGCATGGGCAGTGTCTCCTTGCTGACTCACAGGCTGCCTGACTCAAGCATCCCAGAGGGAATGAATACAGTAGGCAAGAAGCTTCCACTTACCGAATTCACAGAGGAGACCAAAAAACCCAGGAAGGCACTGGCAGACGGTGACATTCCCCTCCAGACAACTGCCCCCATTACGACACTCACAGCCCTCAGACAGCTCTGCAAGAGACAAAACAGGGGCTTCCCAGGACCTCTCCTGCTTGTGGGCTGTGACAGACAAGTGGTCTTGCTTGCCAGATGCCACTCAGAGGGGAAGCTCAGGTGGGCAGCAGCCCTGAGGCCCTCAGACACACAGGCACAGCCTCCTCCAGCAGGACAGACCCTCTGTTTAACCCCAGAGCCTTGAACAGGCTCTCGGGCTGCTGCTTCTCCCTCTCATAAGCATGAAGGCTCCCCTTGAGATGCTTCACCCCAGAGTTCCCCCAGCTGGTACTCACGGTCTCGACAGTCCTGTCCACTGTAGCCCTCCTGGCACTCACAGACGTAGCCCTGCTCAGTCTCCAGACAGCTGCCTGCATTCTGGCACGGGTGGGAGAGGCAGGCGCCGGGCACGCGGGGCCCACCTGTGGGGGAATGGGCAGCCTGAGCTGGAGAGGTCCAGTTTGGAGCTGGAATATCCTGTGTCCTGGTAGAGGCATAACCTCACTCACCATACTGGCAGTTGCTGCCATAATAACCCGGGGAGCAGGTGCAGATATAGCGGCCAGGGCGGATGTAGTTGCATGTCTGCCGGTTCTGGCAACTCCGGTCCTCGCAGGAAGATGAATCTGGTCAGGAGAAAGCAAGGAAGTGAGCATGAGGAGAGCCTGGGCCTGGGAAAGGGGCCATGATGGCCAGCAGAACATGAGGGACACAGTCCCTGCTGTGGGTCATTCAGGGGCACAGGCACCTGTCTCGCAGCGCTGTCCCACAAAGGGCTCCAGGCACACACAGGTGTAGTTATCGACCAGGTCCATGCAGTGCCCACCGTTCAGGCATGGGCTGGACTCACATTCGTTCACCTCTGCAAGGAGAGGCCAGGAAAGGTGGTCAGGTCATGTGTGGGCACAGCCAGCTCACCTGGTGCCTCCCAGCCTGAATGATGCTCAGGAGGGTGAAGGTGATGGACACAAAAAAAGCAGATGCCACTGGCAATACTAAGCATCCCCCTTCCAAAACTACATCCAGGAATGAAGCTGGCAGGGAAGGAAGCTTGCCAAGGTATGAAATATCACCATCTACATCTCATACCTGTTTCTGTCACCCACCTGTTTGGCAGTCCACGCCTGTGTACCCCGACTGGCACAAGCATACTGCTGTCCTGTTCACCACCTGGCAACTCCCACCGTTCTGGCACACCCTGTTCTCACATGGTGATTCTTCTGCAGAAGAACATCAAAAAAAGAGGGGCAGAGGTATCAGCCTAGGCACAGGACCAGCACATGGCACTCTCTACACACAGTGATACCAGGCCTAGGCAGAGCACAGACTGGAGCTACCCCTTTGCCTTCTGTCAGGAGACAGTGGCCACATCCCAAGTCACGACTGTTCCCAAAACCTGTCCTTAGGCAGCTCAGCTGTCTCATCCCACCACACCTCCTGTGTGCTCTGCAGGGCATTTCTCCCTCCCTTCCTTCCTCCCCCACAAGTCAACTCCCTCCCTGCCTTTTCCACTGGTGCAGCAGCTTGCTGGGAGCCAAATGCCTTGGCAGCACTTCCGTTGCAGAGGCCAGCACTGGGGGAAACCTGTAACCACGGCCTCTGCCAGGGACTGGGAGGGTCTCCCCTGGCTTTGAAGAGCTTGGCACCAGAGCATCACCTGCAAAAGCAGGGCCTGCAAGGCTTGTTTGAGCACTGGCTGCCAGCTTTTCTGGCTAAGGGAGTGATGGTCGAAGAGTGCTGGCAGCAATGCTGAGTGAAGCCCTCAGAAAAGCCAGCGGAAGGAAAGGCTCATGGCCAGAGAAAAGCTTCTCCTGCCTGAAGCAAGCTGAAATCCAAGTTGGCTGTCACAAACTGCTAGAGCCCAGCAGCTACTGCAGGAGCCCTGGTCTGAAGAGCCCTCCCAAGAGCAGAAGTGCTCCCCAAGCCTGGGGTCTCTGCTTTTCAAGTGCTGCAGTGCTCACCAGTCTCACAGTGGTTGCCTCTGAAGCCGGAAGGACACTTGCAGGTGAACCTGCCGGCACCATTGAGGCAGGTGGCTCCATTCTGACAGGGGTGGGAGAGGCACTCATCCACATCTGAAACAGAGCCCCACGTGGGGACAGGAGCTCAGAGCAGGGACAGACAGACTGCCAGCACACAGCAGTGACACTGGGAGCAAGTTCTACTCCGTGCAGCAAAGCGCTCACCAACGTGGCACCTCTTCCCAGTAAAACCAGCCAGGCAGGAGCAGGTGTAGGAGGGGTTCCCTGTGATGCAGTCCTCGATACACTTCCCCCCATTCAGGCAGGGCCGCAGTGTCAGGCAGACAGAGGCTGTGGGAACAGGCAGTGACCCCTGTCAGCCCTCCCCTGGCAGGGCTCACCTGCCACCTTCCAGTCACACCAGTGCCAGGGTCTTTCTCTGCACCCACCCGGCTCCCTGGGGTGCTTGGGGAGCCCATGGGGCTGCCTGCCTGATGGAGGGGCAGGGGCTGCTCCTTGCGGGCTCCCCTGGGACAGGGGGCAGTTTTACTGCTCCTGTGCAAGGGGCAGAGGCTGCACAGGTCTGCAGCCTGGCTGGGGGAGGAGGTCTGCTCCACTGGCTGAGGGGACATGAGCATGTCCTCACTTATCATTCAGGGCAGAAGGAAAGGGGATGGGAGAACCCACGTACAGAAAATCCAGCGATAACGCAAGACACAGATCACGAGTGGGGAAACATGGCCAGGGGGAAGTGGGGATGAGGAACCAGAGACCAAAAGCTCTGTGGGGCATGTGCCAGGACCCCTGGAGTGGGAAGCATGGACCAGGCCCTGGCAACCTAGCCCCACATGGCAGGCTGGCACTCAGCAGCCCTCCACTTGGCTCAGCCCAACATACTAGGACTGATGGATATATGCACCCCTCCAAGGGTGCTGGCCCCTCATGCCCTGCCTGGCAGTGGGCTGGCAGGGGCCCAACTGTGCACATCACCTCCTCCCCAGCCTCCCTCATTACTCCCCGCAGGCTTCTTTAAACTAAGAACTCTTCCTCCCCTTCCCATTTGCTCTCCCAGCCCATTCCCAGCCCCGGGACAACCACGGGTGCCATCCCCCAACACAGCTGGTGCTGAAGACAGCCCCTGCATAGCTGCCTCCCCCCCTCCCCAAAGCCCTTCCAGACAACTCTTCCACCCCGCGGAGGTGGGGATTGAGGCAGGGAAAGATGGGGCTGGAGAACAGTGTGGGGTTGGGTTGGGAGTTAAGTAAACCTAACTGCTGTCCTCTTACTTGTATTGCTGCAGCCCCCCACTTGCACCTGGGCATCATCGATTCTGAACACCCAGCGCCCGGGGATACCCACATTTGTCGTCATCTCCACGTCAGCGATGTCATCGGTGCGGGATCCGGGGATGTTGAAGTAGCGCTTTCCATCACCAGCGTTAAAACCTGCCTGGAAGGACAAAGGCAGAGAGTAAAGAGACATCACTAATGCACAGGAAAAGACAGCTGCAGCACCTCTCTGTTTCACCTCTCCTGTAATGTGGCATTACTGTTGGCCACTCAGACCAGCTCTCCCCTTCCACATGCCACAGACCAGTGCTCAGTCCTGTCCACATGACAGGACAACAGGGTGAAGTGGATGCTTGGCCTACTCAATTCCTTCCTGGGAATTCAAATCCCATTTGCTTCCTCTCCACCTGCAGCATCCTGCCTGCTGCAGACTGCAAGCAGGGAGCCAAGCATGGATCAACTGTCGGTAAATTCACACATCCAAGTAGGTACTGGGGTTTTTGCGGGTGTGGGTGTTGGCTTTTTTTTCCCTTTAACACAACAACACACACAGGGATGAAACAAAACTACAAGCAAAAGCTGTGCTAGCTGTGGCAGCTGCTCTTAAAGGCTGAGGTTGGGAAGGAAAAGGGACTATGAAGCAGCAGCCAAGGCAAAGATCTGTGGTTTCAGGATAACAAAGCCCCCTGTATGGTCTCAGCTTTGGGAGCCAGAGCACACACACAGATATTTAAGAACTCTGAAGAAGAAAAAAAAACAAACAAGAGGCGGAGATTTTCCACCTCCAAGAAACCCAAACAGGAGCCATGAGCTCACACGGTGGATGTGCTACCCAGGCACCCCAGGGGCCACACTGGCCACTTACCTGTGCCGCGATGCCACCGAGCCCAGCAAAGTCCCCCCCACTGCTGGCGTGCATACCCGTGGTCCAGGTGATGGACTCATAGTTAAAGATGGTGAAGGAAAGCTTGCCATCCGTGATGAGGACTATCTGGAAAGTGTTTACCTGCAGCAGGGAGGGGAGGAAAGCAGTGAGGGACGATGAACTACCCATAAAAGAAAGTGACAAACTACATTCAGCAAAGGGGTGTTTCTTTGAACCCCAGTTCTTCTCTGTGAGCAAGAGCATTAGAGTTGAATTATTTTCAATCCTAACTTGTGATCCTGAGCTAGGACAGCTCACTTCTCATCCCAGAGGAACAGGAAAAATGAGGGAAAATATGGATATTGAGCATCTGGAAGGCAAAAGGTGCCTCACTTTTGCCCAAGAAGGCTGATGATGTAAAGCCTCCACATGGCACAAAGAGGAGTGTTTGGTGTTGCCAGCCCACTATTGCTCTGTCACATCAAGGTATCCTGATGGAGCCATCATGGTCGACTGAACTCTGCTGACAGCTCCAAGCCACAAGTGGAAGCTCTGACACCACACTGAAGGCACACAGGTGGGGCGGCTGCTTTGCCCCAGCTACTCACTGGTGAGAACGAGCTGCCCCCGAAGAAGGTGACTCGGTACCAGGTTGCAATGAAGACCCACTGTGCAGAAAACCCTGGGAACTCGGGGAAGTACTGAGCAATGTCCCTGCTGGCTCTCTCCAGGATGGGCTGCTCGGTGCTCTCTCGGTAATAGATTTCACCTGCCCGCCGATTATCCACGTCTGCCCAGAAAGCAGCAACCACACGCCGGTCCTTGGAGATGGGGAAGGCCACAGGCGTGAACTGGGAGACCTCCTTCAGGAACGAGATGATCCCATTGTTGTTTACCTGCAGAGAGGAAGGGAAAGAGATGGAACGAGATGATCCCATTGTTGTTTACCTGCAGAGAGGAAGGGAAAGAAACGGGTGGCCACAGCTGACTCCTGCTGCCAGCAGGAATCCATGTTTTAGAGGTGCTTTCCATTTCATCTTTCTCTTCCCCTCCCCTTTCCACAAATATTGGAGCGCTTCCCCTTCCTGTCCTTAGAAGCAGAGACGTGCCTCAGCACCCACAACACCCCCAGCCCCCCGCCCCGGCCGCCTGCTCGCTGGAGCGCGGCCGCGGGCCACTGCCCGAACAAACCCAGCCCTGTTCTCCGGGCCAGGGGAAGGGGAACAGCTGCAAAAACTGCAGGAGCCCTGCGTGTAAAACAAACAGTGCCCGGTGCGTGGGGCCAGCTCACGGCACTGCTCTTGGCAGGGCTGAGCGCCTGAGCTCGCTCCCCACTCTCACGGCTCACAGCAGCCCATGGGGCTGGACCCTGCTGGCAGGGGGGCCGTGGGCACTGGCCCATGTGGGCACTGGCCCAGGGTGGGAGGAGCCTTGCTGGGCAGCAATCCATCCAGCAGCATGCACAGCACTCCAACGGGCTCCCCAGGTGACCAAGTGCTGCCCCATGCAAAGCCCCCGGTGTTTCAGCACGCTGCTCTCATTAGAGTGGGGAATGCCAAACCCCCGAGGTGAGATACTACAAACTGTTCCTCAGCACTAATTGGGGTTCTGGGATGCATGGCAGAGGCAGCCTCAGCTCAGGGAAGGAAACTGGAAACAGTGGATGTTGCTGCCAGGAGTGCTACCTCCCAAATTGGGGATGCAATGGGAATTAGGAAGGTGAAGGTAGCCCCTGCCTGGCTGCACTGGCTGGAGGGGGCAGGGATCAAAGGGAAATGCTCCCACCCTGAGCTCCCAAATTCCCTGGAGGAGACCCTGCCAGCACTCTTGGTCCAGTCAGCTCCAAGCCACTCTGTTCCCCAGTCCACAAGCAACCGTGGGACAGGCATGAACACACAGCCTCCAGCCAAGCTCTCTAGTGTGCAATGCCTGGCTCTGGCAAGCCCCTGGGCTGCAGGATGGAAAAGGGGGCCTGGTACAGGCAAGAGGCTCTCAACTGCAGAGAGCAGCTCTGGCACGCAGGCAGGCAGCGGTGTCACACTCGTGTGCCAAAAAGGAACTGGGAGCCAGCATCCCCAGGAGCCAGGAGGAAGCCAGAATGCCTTCACCCCATCTGCCAGCACACCCAGGCACGGGGGCTGAGCTGGGATGGCCTTGTGCAGTCCCTGGGGGAGGT
This sequence comes from Erithacus rubecula, assembly GCF_903797595.1. NCBI lineage: Eukaryota > Metazoa > Chordata > Aves > Passeriformes > Muscicapidae > Erithacus > Erithacus rubecula. The sequence continues at coordinate 20,884,082 of NC_136663.1, forward strand.
CCCCAGTCCCTGAGGAGGGTTCATAGCCCCTCCATTTGAACACAGGGCAGTCCTTACTGTGACTAAGGGAAAGAGGATTCTGTTTTCCCAAAGCCTCCGTAACCCCACTGTGTCCGCAGAGGAACATTCTTCCCTTGATTAAAGCAAGATGGGAGAGAACCAGAGCCAAGAAGGGCTTTTTTGTTGTTGTTGCTGGTTTTTGTGAAGGAGGAGGGGGGTGGTTGGAGGCAGCCCTTGCGAACAGAGATTTCCAGGTGAATTCAGCCCTGTGCCAGTCCTCCTGGACAGCAGCTCCCTGGGGAGGAGGGTCCCTGCCACATGGACTTCTGTGCTGGGACAGGTAAGCTGGTCCTGCAGAGCTGTGGGGTCTCAGATTAGGGAAGGGCAATGTTCTGTCCTCTGATCCCTGCAGCCCCTTCAAGACCTGGAGCAACACTGTGGAGCCTCTAGGGGACAACCATCACGTCACCTGGCTTCTCCCAGCCCCTTCTGTCCTTCCACCACGGCTCAAGCCCCAAGCCTGGATCCCTCCCACCTGATGGCAGGGCTGGTGCTTTGGTCAGGGGAAAAACACGACCAGGTAGGACCAAGGACCCCCTGGGCTAAGCCAAGGCAGCAGAATGGTACATGAGCCCAGCTCTGGGATGGCATCAAGGCAATGCTCATCCCTCTCCTCTGCCATCCAGGCCTGGGTCATCATCAAACCCAGAGCAAACCAGGGAGATGGGATCAGGATGCTGAAGGATTCACTGTGCCAGGTGGTAACCGGCATGGGGAGCCTGAATCTCACTTCTGGATGCATGACAGCACCACCCAAAATATTCCATGGACAACCAGACACTCGGAGTTGCCCCTCTGGCCACAGCTACAGGGTACACGATGCGCCAGGCACCACTTGAGTTCTTTGGCCACAGTCCCCTCCCGGTGGCTTAGGGATTACAAGGCAGTGGGTCACCAGTAGTCCAGCAGCCCAGTGGGATGCTCCCAGTTAACTGGGGATCACCTGATGGCACCCAAGGAAACTCAGATTCATCCAAGCAGGACAGGAAAGACGAAATAAGAGGAAGGGAAGAGGAAGAAAGAAACAAAATAGGGCATTAGAGGGAGGGGAGAAAAGAGGGAATAGGAGGAAATAAGCAGAAATAAGTGGAAATTACTCACATAGAGGCCGGTGTGCCCTGCACCAAAGAAGGGGAAGGGGATGGAGAGGGGTCGCAGCTCGGAGCCACCGTCGTCCTGCTTGCGCGTGGCCGCGTCGCCCTGGGCCGGCCCGAAGGGGTAGAAATCCCCCAGCGGCACCTCCGCACAGGCCCACAGCCACTCGCCCAGTGCCACCAGCACGGCCCAGCCCGCCAGGACCTGCATGGCCGCCGGCACCGCCGCTCGCCTCTCACGGGGGCACCAGCCACGGAAGCATGGCGGGGGCGGGGCAGGGCGGGGCAGGGCGCCCGCCCAGGGGCGCGGGGAGGGCGGTGGCTGCTGCCCGGAGCCGGGCGCTGGCACCGATGGCCCGCAGCGAGCCACAGCCCCCTCAGCTCCGATCCGCGCCGAGCGCCCTCAGCGCGCCGGCCGCGCCCCCGAGCCTCCTTTACATATCGGGGTGTGGCCAGCCAATGGGCGCGCGGCGCGCGGGGGCGGGGCCATGGGGGCGGGGCTATGGGGCGAGCGGTGGGGGGTCCCCCCCAAAACAGAGCCCCCAGCCGCTCCCCCCAGCCTCCTCTGCTCCCTTAAAACCCTGGCCTGGATGAGGAAAAAAAAAAGAGTGGAGGAGAAAAAAACCCTTTTTTCTCCTTTTTTTTTGCTTTTTTTTTTTTTTTTTTACTCCCCCTTCCCCCCCCCCATTTTTTTTTTTAGGTGCTAAAAATATTATCAGGAAATTCTTTTCAGGAATGCCATGTTTTAGGTTACGCTCCAGGCTCAAGGGCTTCTTTGTCTTTAGTAGAGAAAAAAAAAAAAAAAGCCGAAGCAAAACAAACACACCCACCCTACATTTATTATCGGGAAATGGTTTGACTGGGAGAGGCTGAGCTCCCAGGAAAGTCTAGGGTTACTCCCAGGGAAGCAGGGAAGCCCCACTAAAAACACCAATCTGAATAACTATCTGAATAGTTCTGAATAATTACAGGTCATGATGGGTCCCAAAGCTGGACCCCAAGATCAGCATGACTCCTGGGATGCCAGTGCATCCCACTTGCCCCCAGGCAGGCAACCCTGTGTGAGCCCTACTGCCGATCCTAGAGGTGACTCTATCACTTTAAAAATCTCTTGGAAGAAAATGTTAAAAGGAGAGGAAAAAAAAAAAAAATCCAAAATAAATAAGCAGCCACATCCGGATTTCTCCCCTAGGACGCTAATAAAGGTTTTATGGGTTTGATATGAATTACCCTCCCTGGCCATTCATGGCTGATTTTCTGGAAGGCATTAGGCTGCACAGCCCAGCCCTGGCCCCGGCCCTGGCCTCAGGGGATGCTGTGGGGAGATGCAGCAGGGGCACTGCCATCCTCCCCCACAGCCAGCAGAGACCTATTTCTTTTTGGGGAGTGACTGTAGGGCCATCTTCTGGCCATCACCATCTAACACCTTACATCCATCAGAGTGAGCCCTTCTCTCCAATCCCATCTCCTGGCACTGCCACTCTGTGCCAGCCCTGCCCCAAGCTCAGCTTCCAAGGAACACAGGGATACTGTGGCAGGACCTGCCCCTCTGCCAGGACCAACCCCACAGGGCCATCCTGGTAGCTTTTACCTCTAGAGAGGAGAAGGGCAGCCATCCTAAGCGTGAGGGGAGGATTTTCTTCCAGGAAGGCTTTGCACAGGAAAGCATCACCATATTCTCCCCATGCTGTCCAGCCCAGCTCCTCCGGACGTTAAATTGGAAGCAGTAAATGGAGCAGGGAGAACAGCTGTGGGCCCCAGCTGCAGACATTTCCTCTGGGCCTGGAGCTGGAGCTGGAGCCAGTGTGATGCTGGGCTCTGTGCTGAGAATGCTGGGGGGAGTGTGGGGGAGAGCAGCCCTTTCTGCACAGCATCTGGCCAGGCTCTGTCCTCCACCACCCACTCCATCTCCAGGAGCACGCTAACCTTTCTGCCACCAGCTTTATGGCAGCTCTTTGATGGCCACCAAAACAGGGCTAGGATCTGCCACACCTATAACAGTGAAGCTGTTGGGCTGTGGAGGGGACAGGGCAGGTCCCAGGGGTATCCTGGATCTCATCCCAGCTTCACTGGCACCCACAGCTGGAGATGTGCCACCTCCAGGAGGGAGAGATGGAGTCAGATCCTTCTGCTGACCCCAAGCCTGTCTCTATCTGGCATCACAGCTCCCCAAATCCACAGGCAGTCGTCCCCTGGTTCCTCACAGCCCCACAGTGGAGACAACTGCCTCCCACAAAAGGCAGCCCTAGATAACCATCAGGAAAGAGCACAAAACCCTAGCAGCCCCCCAGCCCAGGCAGAACCCGTGCTTGGGGGACGGGACATGTGGAAGGAGCCTGGGGAGCTGTTAATGATCCAGAGCACATTCAGCACGGATGCTTGCAGGCAGAGGGGACTGCAGGTCAGCACATGGTTTGGATTTGGCTCTTCCCTCCCTTCCAGCTAATTGGGCCAAGCCCAGAGAGCATTCCCTGCAGATGCCAAACACGTGTGTGGCACAAGCATCACCTCCTGTGGGGGAGAACCAGCCCTGGAAGCTCCCTGCTCAGGGTGGGAGAGGCAGCCAGGTAGACCAGGGAGGTGTGGGGGTGTTTGAGGGGAGCTGAGGTTTAATGAAAAGGGTTTGAACTCGTTATCTGGCCCAGGCTCAAAGAATGCAGCAGCGCAGATCACGCGCAGAGATGTGGGTGGTGGGAAGGGGCTGGAGGGCAGCCAGGAGGATGGGGGTTACTGCAGCACCCAGCTCCCACTCCCCCAAACCCCCAGCACTGCCTGCTCCTCTCCACAGGGAACAGGGGGCACCTCTTCCCCTCTCCACCCTTTCACCTCCTCCTGCCACCCCTTCTGAACCACACAGCCCAGGCATCTGGTGGCCACGTGTCATCTCAGCTGTGGTGACAGGGATGTTGCTGTGCTGTGCAGTGGTGTCCCCTCCCCCCTATTAGGGGAGTCCCAAATGAGCAGAAGATCATGGGACTGGGGGGCTCCAGGTGCTGTTCCCCTGGGCAGCTCAGGGCTGTTGGGTGATGCTGGGGGAGCACAGCACCACTGGGACACAGACAAGGAGCTGTGGCTCTGCCAGCCACTGCTGACACCAGCACAGATGGGGATGTGCAGCCATGGAGATGGACACAAATCCTCTTCCCTGGGGGAAGCCCTGGCCCAAGACTCTTGCCCCACCACTGCAAAGCCAAGGTTTTGAAATGCTGAGGATGCTGCTGGCTCTGGAGGGATGGGGATGCTATCAGGGAGTGCCCTGGTAGCACCAGGGGTCACCCTACCAGCTCAGCTACCACCCTGTCACTCCCCACACCAGTTCCTGGCCTCACCACACATCTCAGGGGAGGACAGGGACACTGCACTCCACCCAAGGATATCCCCAGCTTCTGGGACAGTCCCAGTACAGGGAACAGTGCCAAAACCAGGACACGAGGCTGAAACTAGAGCCTGGTGAAGTCCCATCCCTGGCTGAGGCTCCTGCAGCAGGCAGCTGGGCTAATGGAAGTGAAAGCCAACCCACCAGCAGTTTTAATGATGACTTCAAACCTGTTGTGAAGCCACATTGGCAAGTCTGGCATGACACAGGGCTGGGGCTGGCCATGGGCACCCCCAGCATTGCAGCAGAACATCAGAAAGCAACACTGGGTTTCCCAATCCAGCTGAAAGCTCCTCGGATGTTCTGCTGCTTTGATTATTTGACAGACCATGTTTTTTAAATTATTCTTGTATAAATATTTACTCATTTTTACAAGAACCATGCTTTGAGCAACAGGCCGTGGCAGATGCAGGGCCAGAGGGGAGGGGGCTGGATGCTGGGCTGCTCCATCCCGCACTGCAGGTCAGCTGGGGGTTGGGATGAAGGGTAGCACTCCTGCCTGGGGCCCTGGGGCAGTGTGTGCTGGGTGCTGACAGCACACACACCCCACTGCCCCAGCCAGAGGTGATCCTGCTGCTCCCCACTCCCCCAGCAATGCCCTCCCCAGGGAACAGAACTCAGGGACCAAGCCCCTGCTGTACAGGGATCCATCACCAGCTGCTCTGCTGGGAGCCCCATGCAGCCCCACACGCCTTCCTGGCCTGATCAGCTCCCCAAACCATTCCCACACACCCCCTGAGCCAGAAAAGCCCCACTGGGCAGCAGGGTGGAGATCACTTCTCCACTGCCACCACAGCACTGCACCCCAACCTCAGACCAGGCTGAGAAGGCTTTGGGTACCAGGAACCCCTGGGGGTGTTCAGGAGAGAAGGGGAAGGGGTGGAAAAGCTCTGAGGCCCCCATATCTGCCCCCAAAGCCCTTGGTTTGCAGTGCCTGCAGCAAAGACTGCTTCTGGACTTCATGGGGGGACCCTTTATGCCTGCTCCCCAGGATTGTTGCTGTGGATTTTGGGAAGGATAAGGGTGAGCTCCCCCCCCTCCCCCATCCACAGATGGGATCCACAACCCAGCCTCGAGTTTTCCACCGAGCTCAGCAGAAATTCACCCAGAAGGTCAGTGACCAGAGAAAGGGATGATCCATCATTAAATAAATTGTTTTCATTTCCCAGGATAAAGGGGAGGAAAAGGGGAGGAGGGGAGGTGTTGTTGGATCAGCATTGGAAAATAAAAGAGCACAAGGCAGGAAAACCACCCCCTGTACTCCCTGCAGAGAGCAGCCCCAGCTCTTTCCCTGCACCCTCACAAGAGTTTTACAGCCAAAGCTCTTAATGTGATTATAATAATTATTTCTTTCCTAGCAATTCCCCCCCACCTTGGTGGGGTTATTTTTGTTTCTTTTTTTTTTTTTTTTTTTTTTAAATAAACAGCCTATTTTGAAATGTGACTGGGGGAAGCCAAGACTCCAGCTGAGCCCTGGCCTGGAGGAAGGAGCAGGGGCAGGGGGAGCGTGCGAATGTGTGTGGATGCATGTGGGGAAGCATGTGCACACAGGAGTGTGGGCACCCATGGGGACACCCTGCTGCAGCCTGCAAGCACACCCAGGGCTTCAAAACCTGGCTGTGCCCCAGGCACGAACAGAGGGGGAATTCTTCTCCTTCCCTCCCACTCTGGGTGCCCCCTTGACCCCCCCATCTCGCACCCCTCATCTCCCACCCCTCTGTGTGGTCCCCCCCTCAAGCCCCAGGGCCGAGCTTTGAAATCTGTTGAAAAGAAACCCTTTTTGCCAAAATAAACAGCCTGTCATGTTAAATTACTCTCTCTTCCTCTCTACCTTCCCTGCCTTTGTCCCCCCTCCCCATCCCAGCTGTATGTTGGGGGCCATGCCACTCTGGGGGCTTGTGGGGTGCAGAACTGTGGTGCTGGGGCAAAGCATGACCCACATCCCAGTGCCCCTGTGCCCTGCCATCTCCTCACCCCACCAGCTCAGCACCCCAGCACCTCTCTGCTGGGTGATGAGGGCATCTTGCAGGGTCTGGGGTGCACAGCCCCACAGAGAGGTGAGCTGAGTGAGGACACTGGGGGCTCATTGCAGCTCCTCACTCACCTCTGCTGTGCCAAGTGCTCCCATGCCCACAGGTTCTTTCCTCTTTCTAGCTTGTACTCACCCTTTATTTTGGGGTTGTTTCTCTGCTCCCTCCTGCTCAGAGCATTGCTCAGCACCTCCAGCTGCTCACACCTCTTCTGGCTGGCCAGCTTTGTCACCAGATGTGCCACTGCTTCACTCTCCCTTCTCACACGGTGCCTGCAGCAGCCAGGAGGATGCTCCAGGGCCTGGCCCTGGTCCCTGGTCTGTGGGGGAGAGGAGAGAATAAGGGGAGAGGAAGTGATAGAGGAAGGGGAAAGGGGAATAGGAAAGGAGAAAACAGGAAGGAGGGAAAGAGGAAGAAATGGTGAAGGGGAGAAGGGGACAAGGAGAAAAGGGGAAAAGGGGAGAAGGGGAAAAGGGGAGAAGGGGAAAAGGGGAGAAGGGGAAAAGGGGAAAAGGGGAAAAGGGGAAAAGGGGAAAAGGGGAGGTCCCACCCTAAAGGAAGGGGCAGAAGGCATTTGCAGCACCAACCACTTGATTGGGGCACCCAGAGGTCCGAAAAGTGTGGGTGTCAACGGCAGAATGAGCAGAGGGGGTCACACCACTGGCTCTTCCTGGGCTCAGAGCTCTGGCACCAGGATGTCAGGGTCACACTGTGGGCTCAGCCAGCACTGAGACAAGAGTGCAGGGAAATAGCACCAAGCCATATGGGGGACAGCCACATTTCCTTGCCCTGCCCAGCCTTACCTCCCTACAGAACCACTCCTGGCTCCCAGTTTGCCTTCTGCATGATGCCCACAGCCTCCTCCAGCATTCCTGCCAGGCACTGACAGAAGGAATACCCTGGCTGCTGCTGCAGCAGGGACTCCATCTGTGACAAAATGGGCATACAGCAACCCTGCCAGCAGTGAGCCATGCCCCACCACCCCCAGAAAAGTGGTGGCCTGCATCTCTCTGCCCTTTTTTCCCACACCAGGCATGAAGCAGTAATCTGTCTTGTCTGGCTTGGGTTCAGCATTCTTAAGGATGAGCTCAAACCACTCTGAAGGGGGTCTGCTGCTTTCAGTCCCTCTCTGGGATGCCAGCCAGCTTGTGTTCCCCACATGATGGAGGAGGGTAACACCTGCCCCTCAGCCCTGGCTGAGACAGACACTGGTGTGGGGGACTGAGCATCCCCTGCTCAGATGGGCTCAAACCTGAAGCACAGGGCTCAGGTGAGGAGGTGCAGAGCCCATCACCCACTGCTGGGGTTTAAAATCTGGCTGAGACTGCCCAGCTCAGAGCACCCACAGCCTTCTGGTAGTGAGAAGCCCAGTGCAGGCTCAATGTCTTGAACTGCAGGTGGTCAAGGATGCTCTGCAGGTGGAAGCAGAGCTCCTTCAGTCAGCCAGCAGAAGGGTAGATGAACATGAGACAGACTCCTACCTGTAGGGCAGCTCCTCAGCCACGGGGAACTGAAGGAGGCATAACTGAAAATAACCCCTGGGGAGATCCAGAAACCTCATCTGGGCTGTTTAACAGGGTAGGTGTGAGCCACAGGAGGTGGGAGGATGAGCCACAAGCCCCATGGCACTCTGCTTTCCTCAGAGGTGATGCCCACACTCATCTCAGGCTTTCTGCTGCCATGGAGCCTCCCTCACTTCCCCATTCCCTGCCCTGCTCTGAGCAAGGGCAGAATCAGTTTGCAGGAGAGCCTGGGATGGCTGAACCATGCTGTGCTGCTGGCAGAGCCCAGCCTTCCAGCCATCATCATTAAGCTTCAGGTCCAGATTTGGGAAGCTCAGGATTGTACCTCTGGAAAAGATAACATGCCTGGAAATCCCCATTCCGGGATTAGTGGGAGATGGGGGAGAAGTGAGGGCAGCTCTGAAGGTAGTGAAATGAATGGGGCAGGAGACCAGCTCCTTTTTTAAGGTCTTTATTAAAGTTCAGCTTTCGGGGTTGTGCACACCACCACTGTTCCCATGGGATGACACACGGAAGGAGAAAAGCTTTGCCAAATGACAAAACTCAGGCTTCCTTCCTTGTGAGAATCCCTAGAAAAAGCCTTGCTGGCTCTTGGTCTAGGGGTGCCATGCCAACTGAGTGCTGTTGAAATCCTGGTGACAAGGCAAAAAGGCTCTGGTTGGTGATTCCATCTTCCCCATGTTTTCCCCACTTAGGAGTACCATTTTTCAGTCTTAGATGTTATCCTGGCTCATTTTTTAGGGTTTTTTATGACTGAGTGGTATCCCATGAGCATTTTCTGTCGTGTGCCATTTTGAAGGGGTAGTGGAGGTGTGTGTGGATGTGAGAGTGGATACTGGGATGGGGTACGGGACACACAGCTAGGAGTATTGACAATTTACAAAGACATAAAATAAAATTCATTCACACACACCAGAGGTTTATGTCCAAAAAGGAGACAGAGGAGTCCTTTTCTTTATTCGAATAAAGGGAGAGGCCATGGGGCATTCTCCTGGGATCTCTCAGATTTTTGGAGGACGCAGCCTCCTTTTATCCCAATTTCCCTGCTGCTTTCCCTCTCTTTTTCCCTTGAGGTACTTGAGAGGCACAGACTCCCCAGAATACCTGATACCTGAGATTCCCCTCTAATGTATAACCCTTCCTTTTAACTTTTAATACTTATAGAATTCATGGGTTTTCTCCGTTACTTCTTTCATCTTCCAGATATCCAATTTCACTTATCAGCCAACCTACAGTTTGTTTGTAAAGGCAAATATCTTTTCCCATTCGTCAATCAGTGGAATCCATCCTATTGTTTCTTTTATCTCTGAGTGATAACCTTATCTACCAGCAGATCTACAGCTTGTTTTTGGAGACATTCCTCTCAGGTTGGAGCAGCCGGGCAGGAGCACAGCGGGTCCCTTTACCTGGCGTGGCTGTGAGAGGTGCTGCCGGCCCCCTCCCTGTGCCAAGGGGGTGTGGGAGAGCACAGCTTTACCCTGGCACGACCCAGCACTCTCTGTCACCCTTCTGCAGAGCCGGATGAGGGGTGCAGCGTGACTCAAGCCCCCGCCCTGGGTTTGCCCTGTACCTCTCCCTGGGAGCCACCCAGCCCTGGTGCTTGTCAACACCCAGCTCTGCTTCCCTCCGCCCGCCCCAGCCCTGCCCTGGCTGCCCACGCACCGTGGCTGCCGCTCAGAGCAGCGTAAGGAGCGGCAGAGCTGCCATGGAAAGCAACACTTCCCTCTGGCACAGCTACCTGGGGGTGATCCTGTCCCGGGAGAGGCAGCGGATGGAGCACTTCCAGCGAGCCGAGGACATCCTGCTCACCCTGCTGGAGAGCGTCCATGCCAGGGAGCCCCGCTTCCTCGTGGACTATGCCAGGAACCTGGAAGCCTTGGAGTTCACCCTGTGTGCCTCTGAGGATGCTGTCACACTGGAGATACCCCTGCGTGTCGACGGCCATGCCCTGCGTGTGCTGGCGTGCCAGGGCAGGGACAGCCCAGCCAGGCATCCTTCGGAGCTGGACACCTGCTATCTGGAAGTGTGCGCTGCAGGGACTGGTTTGGAGGACTGGACTGGTGTTGTGGATGTGCATGGAGGTGGTGTGGTGTGCCTGCTTCCAGGCAAAATCCTCCAGCACCTGAAAGAGCTCCTTGTTTCAGCCATCGTGCACTGCCGACGCCTCTTCCTGCTTCAGCCAGGTGCGTACACTGGCAGGGTGCTTCCCAGCCAGGAGCTGCCTCCAGTGCCTGCCCAGCTTCCCAGCTTGGCAGTGATCCCTGTGCAAACATGCTGGGACACGTGTTCCTGGGCATGTGGCCCACCCAAAACCTGCAGGAGCAGGTCAGCCAACACCTCGCTGTGTGCTGGGGTGGGCTTTGCCCCGGCTAAGGAAGGGGAGATGCAAACCATTCCCTGCCATCCCAGGGCACCAGGGTCATCCTCAGGCATCTTCACCTGGGACTGATGACACCCTTCTTGGTGGGTGCAGGGTCCACCCAGCCCTGCTGTTAGTCTTCAGGTAGGGTTTGCTCAAGGACTTGGTGTGCTTGGTTTACCCTAACCACATTCTCCCCTCCACCTCTCAGCCTCTAAGTGCCCCCTGCTCCCTGGGGGAGGCTGTTTGGAGGGTGAGCTGGGAGTGCATCAGAGCTGGACCAGGACCCTGGGGCATGGCTCTTACCCTGTGAACACATGGGCACCAGCTGGCAGCAGTGTCTTTGGAAAAGACACGGTGGGAGGGGACCCTGGGAAGTGCCCATAGCAGTTCCATAGGCTTCTTAATGCATTTTCAGCTCTCAATGTGCTTCTTGAAGTAAAGCTCAACCAGGTGAAAGGGTGATGAAAGAGGACCAGTGGGTCTCAAAGTCTTTTAACCCAGTACCAGCAAGTCCATCATCCCCTCCTTCCTCCATGGCCAAGCCAGTGACCTTCATCTTCCTCCACCCCCACAAAGCAATGAACCTTTCCTGATCCATTTTTCTTGGGCTGCATTGCTTTTCTTGGCGCTGCTCAGCCACCCAGAAGCACAGCTCAGTTTGATTGCTTGAGACTTCCTGCTGTGCCTGACCTCGAGCCCTGCAACACTCCTTCCTGTAAAACCACCCCAGCATGACTGGGAGAGGGATTTTAACCAGGGAACTGAGACCAGACTGCAGCACTGGGAAGGGCTGAGTCGAGTGGGGTGGGACATGGCCACGGGTGCTGCAGCACACACCTGGTTCAGCTTGTGGGACCGGCTGTACTGACTTCCTCACTGCTGCCAAACCCTCTGCATCTAGGTGACATCAGTGCTGAAAATCTGCAGGAAGATGCCATGGAGCTCTCCCTGCTGATCCGCGGCAGCTGGAAGAGCATTCGCTTTGACATTGTTCCTGTGGTGAGGAGGCAGCAGGAGCCGCTCCAGCTCTGGGGGCAGCACAGCAGCAGGGGCTTCCCTGAAGGCAGCCTCAGGAAGGCCACAGAAGAGGCTCACTTTGTCCCTGCCTCTCCCCACTGCTGGAGGTGAGAGGCTCAGCTGCATGCACAGCAGGGTGATCCTGTGCCAGGGATCCCCCCTAGCTGGCAGCACTGATGGGTGCAGGCAAAAAGAGGTTGGGAAAAGGTGGGGACATGTCAGCAGTCACCCCCTTATGATGCCCAAACTCTCTTCCCTTTGTTGGAGGAAAAAACCTCAGCCAAGTTTCAGCTCAGGGGAAGAGGAGGAATGCAGCTGAAGGAGCCCCCTGGAATGATTCACTGGAGCTGCACCCTGACTGTGCAAAGGGGTCAGCTCTCAGATCCCTGCTTGGGCTTCAGAGACAAGCCCAGGCACCTGGCAGCAGCAGGGTGATGAGGTGCCTCCTTAGGTGGGCTGCAGGACAAAATGGGGTTGGACTGATGCATCTTGCCTGCCAGCACAACTCCCCAGAGCTGGACCAGTCCCTATTTATTTTGGGAACAAGGTGGTCCAGCTTTGTCGACCCTTTATTGTGGACCAACCCAGCCTACCCTCCCCACTACACATAGGGGAGCACAACCCCACTTTGCCCCACTCTTGATCCTCCTGGGAAGGCAAGAGCTGCACAGCAGTGTTCCCATCCCACTCCACACCTCTGAGTGTGTTTGCCTGCCAGAGGCAAACAGGAGGTAGATCCAAGATGCTGCATTGACTGGGACCACATGTGTGTCATGGAGGGACCCCCTTGCACCCCAAGTCACTTCAGGCATGCTCTCCCCATCCTGGGAGGATGTTTCCTGTCCCCTCCCACCAGACCCCACTCTCTTCCTGCAGATCCTCCACTCACCTTCCCATCCTGAAGCTGCTGCAAGGAGTGGACAGCCTGAAGGGGCCGCGGCTGGACAGCCTCCGCCTGCTCGACCAGCTCCGTGACCAGGACTGGGGGGGGCAGGGGGGGAAAGGCACTCTCACCTTCAACCACCTGAAGGTAGGTGGGCTCTGCTGGCTGGGACTGGGGCTCTGGGCTAGCAGAGCCAAGGCTGCTCCCCCCTGCATGAGAACCCAACAACAAGGGCAGTGCTTTGGGATATGCCAGCCAGTGGCTGTGCCTGGAAAGGATGTGTGCTGCTGCCAGCCATGGTTAGAAGGCTTTGATCCTTCTCTCTTGGATTGAACCAGCAACCTTCAGCTGGAGACACTTGGTGTGTTCAGACCTGGGGCTCTGCACTGGTCTGCATCACACCCTGGCCTCGGCTGCCTGGGGATGGCATCCCACAGGAATGTGCCTGTACAGGGCTGAGGGTGGTGTTTCTGCTGAGAAAAAACCTCCTTTCCCCACCCAGCACTCCAGAGCCATTCCAACTGGCCATGCTGGGGACAGCTGGTGGCACATTCCAGGTGTGCCCTGCCTTTTGATGGCTCTCCAAGCCAAGGGACAAGAAGGATACAAGGATGTTTACTGCTTACAGAAAACTGCTGCTTGGCTGCAGCTCTGAGGAACCCAAATCCTGTGTGCTTTGCTTTGTGTCGCATTCTTTGATGTTTTGGTAGTTGTGGGTTTTTTTTTTTTTTTGAAGGAAAAGGAACAGATCTGGCCTTCAGAAAAGTATCATCTGCTCCAGCCTCCATGGATTCAGCCCCACAAGTGTTTGCATGGTGACCTGAAGGGTGTGAAGGGATAGTCCTCCTGGCCTTGTGGCTGATCCTGTGCTCTTCCCTCCCTCCTCACAGATGGTGTTGCTGTGGAGCACAGAGCTCTTTCCCTCTCCAGAGGACTGGCAGGACCTGGAGGGCTCTGTCTACAGGCTCTTGGTGATCCTTCTCCGCTGCCTGGCCACCCAGCACCTGCCCCACTTCCTGAACCCAGAGCAAAACCTCTTCCAAGGAGCAGGCCCAGACCTTGCTTCCCTCTACCACAAAGTGGAGAGCTTTGCCTGGGACCCCCAACGCTTCCTCCGCTTCCATTTTGGCCTCCACGGGTTCAGTGGCAGCTGGCAGGCAGACTCTGAGACCCGAGCCCTCCTGCAGCTCCCCACCAAAGGTGCATCCTACTGGGACACAGCCTACTTTGACATGCTGCTCAGCCAGGTAACCCCAGCCCTTCAGCTGAAGGCAGCACCAGAAGCCCCCCGGGCTAGGAAGCTTGGGATGCACTGCAGTTGGCCTCACCAAGCCCTCCTGTGGAGGCTGTGGGAGGCTGCCAGTGCTGGACCATGGAGCTGAAGCAGTGGGACCCTCTCCCCTCACTTCCCACCTGCCTTTAGTTCCAGGTGTACCGGATCCAGGACAGTGCACGCCTCTCAGCAGTGTCCCAGCTCCTCTCCAAGATCCGTCGAGAAATCCCTCTGCAGAGCTGAGTGGGACCCTGCTGCTGCCCCTTTGGGGTGTCTCAGAACCCTGGGAGGGGCTGCAAGGAGAGCTACAGGGCCAGGGAGCAGCGTGCTGCTGTGTCATTTTATTGAGGAAGGGTGGTGTGGGGGAGAGAGCACATCTGCTGCAGCTGGGGGCACACACAGCCTCTTGGCTGCCCTGCTGGACCTGGGTGCTTCATGGTGCAGGATCTGGAGGGGGAAGGCTGGCATTCTGCACTACAGGCTAGGGACAGCTGTCTTTGTTGGTGATGGGAGGGGAAGGAACGGATGGTCAGGTGCTGCATCCAGCCTCTGTCAGCTTGCTGAGGGTCTGGGGCCAGGGCAAGGGAAGGAGCTGAGGGGCCAGGCCATGGGAGAAGTGGGTTTGAGACATGTCTCACATCTGCTGAGCACAGCCCTCTCCTCCGTGCCCCCTGCTATCCCAGCTTCTTCCCACTGTGCTTTGGCTTGCTGGGTGTTGCTGTGGCTGCTGCCAGCATCCCAGGGAGGCAGTGGAGCTCCTCTGCAGCCAAGAATTCGAGGCAGTGCCAGGCCACCTCCCCCAGCCTCCCCCCACCAGGGGAGCTCACAGCCTGCTGCGGTGGCAGCGCTTCAGGGCATCTTGCAGGGCTCCAAGCACCCGGTCCACGTTGCCACTGGTTGAGTTGCAGCCCATGAGACCGATGCGAAGGACCTGGGAGGAGAGGGGTGAGTGACTGTGCCTCAGCAGCCCCAGTGTGGAGTGGGGGACACACGGCCAGCTGTGAATGCACAGCTCCCTCGCTCGTATTTAACACATCGTTCCCTATAAAGAGGTGCAACCCCGCTAATTACGTGCGTGGTTATTCAATTAGCTGGTGATTGTGTGTGGTTGTGCTGCTATGTGTTGCTCTGGGCGATGGGACACAGCCAGAGAGTGGCAGTGAATACAGGGTTTGGTGCCCAGCAGCCAGAGAGTGGCAGTGAATATGGGGTTCAGTGCCCAGAACCCATAGAGTGGCAGTGAATATGGGGCTCTGTGCCCAGAACCCCTAGAGTGGCAGTGAATATGGGGTTTGGTGCCCAGAACCCATAGAGTGGCAGTGAATATGGGGTTAGTGCCCAGAACCCATAGAGTGGCAGTGAATATGGGGTTTGGTGCCCAGAACCCATAGAGTGGCAGTGAATATGGGGTTAGTGCCCAGAACCCATAGAGTGGCAGTGAATATGGGGTTAGTGCCCAGCCAAGGGCAGCAGGAGGAGGGGAGGAGGACTCTGCCCACCTTGCCCACCGTGGGGCCCAGCCCCCCAGCAATCTCCATGCCGTGGTTGTCCATCAGAAAGGCTGTGATGTCCTTCCAGTCGTAGCCCTCAGGCACCCTGACGGTGGTGATGGTGGGAAGCCTGGCCTTCTGAGGAGCAGAGAAACTGGTGTCAGTCCCATGGCCCCTGGTGACCCCAGCACACTGCCAGGACAGAGCATCACTCAGGGGTTTTTTTTCCTCTGGCATCACAAGCTGCCCAGGCACATCTACAGCTGCACAGGGCTGTGTCCTCACGCTGCCCCTACTCTCTGCTGGTGGTGGGCTTGCCCTGCACCCACCTCCTCCTCAACAAAGAGCTGCAGCCCCATGTCCAGCAACCCCTGGCACAGCTGGGTGCAGTTGGCCCGGTGTCGCTCCCAGGAGCTCTCCAGACCCTGTGGGCAGAGAGGACAGAGAAGGTCTCTGCTGCTGACAGGCATTTCCTGGCACCTACAGCTCCTCCAAGCCCCAGGGGCACGGCTAGAGCTGCTCTGGCTGTCTGGAGCCACTCACCAGTTCTGCCAGAATGGCCAAGCCTTCCCGCAGGCTGAAGAAGCTGTTGATGGGTGCAGTGTGGTGGTACCTGCAAAACCCAAGGGGGACCCACCGGGGTTCAGCTTGGCTGCAGCACAGCAACCCCTTGCTCATAGTCGGGGAAACTGAGGCACAGCATCCTGCCTCCTCATCACCCAGGGCAGAGTTGTGAGCAGAGGCCAGGGTGTGGGGAGGCAGGGGCTGAGCCCTGCAGGGCAGGCAGAGCCTGAGCCGGGACAAAGCTGGGTGGGGAGGGGTTTCAAAGCTCTCAGTGACAAGACAGCCTGCCCTCACCTCCGCGGCTCCCCGTCACAGCCCCAGTAGTTTGCCAACCAGCCCATGTCCAGATAGAAGGATGGGGGCTTCGTCTTCCTCCTCAGCAGCTTCTCCCTGGTGAAACACAGTACTGAGGAGAGGTGGGAGCTTGACCCCACCCGCTCCAAGGTGGGATCAGCCCTGTGGGAGGGAGGACTCCGCTATAGTGAGCTCAGAGATTGGCTCCAGCTCCCAGTCACTGCCCAGGGATGGGATGGGCTCGGCACTGCTGCTGGGCATATTCTCCACGGAGCACACCCAAAGCAGGTGGCTGGCAAAGCAGAGAGGCCACAGCCTCCCCCAGCCCCATCACCTTCCACCCTGGTGGGACTGGGCTGCTCTTACCTGGCTCGCTCACTGAAGGAGATGGGGGCACTGCCGGGGGGCGCGTTGAGGACTTTCTGGGACCCCGAGTACAGGACATCGATCTCTGCCCAAAAGGGAAGACAACTCAGAAATCAGAGGCTCCCAGCAGGAAAATGCTGAGCCCTCGACATAGCTGCAAGTGGTGGGTGGGAAGCAGCAGAATGGCACACACAGCAGGTCCTCCTTGTGTTCAGGCTGTTTTGGGAGGGTCCCTGGCACTGCTGATGGTCCCCAAGGACCACCCTGCATCTCTGGCTGCAGCTGGACCAGTTTCCAGTGCTACTAGCCAAAATGCAGGCAGAGGGGCTGATCCCACTGCTCTCTCTCCCTGTCCCAGGCATGATCCCCTTTGTGCCCTGGTTGCCCATGATGGCACTGTGGCTCTTACCTTGCTGGTCCATGAAGATGGGGGCTCCCCCAAGCGATGCCACTGCGTCCACAAGCAGCAGGCAGCCATGCCTGTGGGAGGACAGAGCTCAGCCTGGTGTTCTGCCACCTCTTCTTGCCACATCTCTGCCTGCAGCCCTGGCATCCTGGTCCCCACAGGGGCTGCATGTCTCACTGGCACCAACTCACTTCCAGCACAATAGAGCCAGAGAAAAGCCCAACACATTTAAATCCCAAATTCCCAGTGGTGACCTTGGGGTGCCCTCAGTCCCATGCACTGACCGGTGGCAGAGCTTGCCCAGCCCCTCCAGTGGCTGCAGCACCCCCGTGGAGGACTCGCCATGGGTGATGAAGAGCACCAAAGGTTTGTGCTGCAGCAGGCCCTGCATGACACAGAGGGACGGTGACCACACTGGAGGTCAGCTTGTTCCCTCTGCACTGTGGCCAGCACTCACCTGCTCAATGTCCTGTGGAGTGAAGTACTTGCCCGGGGGCTTCAGCAGCTCATAGACATTGGCTCCTGGAAGGAATTTGGGCAGAGGGGGTGAGGTTTGGGCATGCTTCCCACTGGGAAGTCACCTGCTCCATGAGGCCATTGGTCACGCATGAACCACGAGCAGAGCCACCTGCCAGGGTCTGACCTCCTGCAGATTTGCCCAGTGGAAAAGCCATAAAGCACCATAAACAGAGTAGCATCATTCTTGGAAAAACCTGGAGTGCTCTCCAGCAGAGTGCTCTCTGCTTTTGTAAGCCATGTCACTCAGCACTGCCAGGATTGGGACAGCAACCTGGGGGCATCCTGCCTTCAACCCCATTCCCCTCAGCCCTGCCACGCCATACCCAGCCTCCTGGCAATTTCAGCAGCACGTTGTCCCCAGATGCCATTGATGGCCACCAGCACGGTGTCGCCTTGCTCAAGCAGGTTGAAGAGGGCAGCCTCCATGGCACAGTGGCCACTGCCACTGATGGCCAGGGTCAGCCTGTTCTGGGTCTGGAAGGCGTACCGGATCCCTGCCTTGATCTCATCCATCACCTGTGGCAGCAGGACACTGGCCAGCGCTGCTACTGCCCCTCTTACCCCAGCAGAGCTGTTCCAGCCCCTCCTGGGGGTGAGAGAGCGGAGGGGAGGGAAGGAAAGCTGGGCTGGGGCAGCTCACCTGCAGCACTTCGGGGTGCATGTGGCCCAGGAGCTGCCTCCCTCCCGCAGCCTGGATGCGAGGGGGCACGTTGCTGGGCCCTGGCCCCAGCAGCAGCCTGTCCGGCACGGCCAGCGGCCGCAGCAGCTCCTCCGGCCGGGCAACACTCAGCAGCCTGCTGGCCATGGCACGATGGGCTCTCCCCAGCAGCTGAGCCCGCAGAAAAAGAGCAGTGAAGGCTGCCTGAGCAGCTGCTAGCATTGCAGCACAGCGTCTCCTGTGCCAGCAGTGTCCAGTGTCCCCATGGACCTTGACCAAAATAGTGCTCCCCCCTACCAGTCTGGACTCTACCCCTGGTGGCCTGTTCTGTCTGGTTAATGTGTCACCAGTGCTATCCCTGCTGCCTTGGGCCCCTCATTTTGGGGCATGCCCCCTCACTAGTGCTAATCACTCTCCAAGTATGGCAGCCTTGCAAGTCCCCAGGCAGTCCCCACAACACCAGAGCTAATGTTTCCCAACAGTATTCCTGCTCTGGGCACTTAGATCCTGTGCCAGGATGGTTGTGCTGAGGCTGGTCTGGCACAGCTGCCATGGTTGTAGCTCCTCCTGCAGAAAAAGTTCATGCTGAGCAGGGCTCCCTGATCAGGGACCTGTGTCTCAGAGGGACATGTGGCTGGGTGACAGCCTCGAGGGGACTGATGTGCACCAGGGCTGTGGACTGCTACACAGACACAGTCCCTGCCACAGGAGCTGTGCTCTGCAGGTTCAGCATGGCAGTGTGTCCTGGGGATGCCACGTGGGTTCAGTATTCTCTTACCTGCTATGTGTACCCACAGCACACTGCATCGTGCCCAGCCTCGGGCACATTCTCTGCCATCCATACCCTGACATGCAAACAAGCTGCCTGCTGTCAGCTTTAGCAGATCCACGAGTGGGTCCCTGCCCAGAGCAGCCCCTCAGTGAGCAAAGCTTTGCCTGGGGGTGACAGCACAGGGGTGAGAATTCCCACCCGGCAGGACAGGCACCAGGGCTGCTGCTGAAGACACGTGGACAGAGGCGTGGGCTGGCAGCAGTGGCAGGTGAGAGCACATCAGCCCAGCAGCTGAGGAGGAGCTGGGGGCAAGTGAGTTTGCTCCTGCATGGCTGATGGAAGCACCAGTCATCCTGGGGACTGCTGCCCAGCCATCATCCCACCAAAGCAATGGCGACACATCGGATGAAGGACATCTCCCAGTTCCCTGTCCTCCAGGGAGATTTGGGGCACTGCTGGGGCGGGGAGGGGACGCGTGGCCTCGGGGCTGCCGTGGGGCGAGGACGGCCGTACTGGTGGAAACAGCTGGCAGCGGAAGAATAATCCGCTTTCTGCGCTGGCCCTAAATTCCGGGCGCAGATGGGCAGGAGCGGCCGTGCCCCGGGCGGGCGAGCGAAGTGACAGCGCCGGGGACACAGGAAACCTTGGCGGGGGCGCTCCTGGGAATACTGCGCCGGGGAACAGGATTAGCGTTGTGTGCTCCGGGGTACCGGCTACCGGGGTACCAGGGTATTGGGGTACAGGGGTACCGGGGTACCGGGATATCGGATACCGGGGTACTGGGGTACGAGGGTACCGGGATATTGGGTACCGGGACATCGGGTACCGGGTATCGGGTACCGGACCGGTGCCAGTTGCCAGGCGACGCCCGCCCCGCCCCGCCCCTCCCCTCCCCGCCCCGCCCCGCCCCTGCGGCGGTTCCGCAGCGCGCCCGGGGCCGGGGGATGCGCTGACGTCACCGCTCCATCCCCGAGCGCGCCCTCCCGGTCCCCGCGTCCCCCTCCGGGCGGCGGCGGCCGCCAACCAGCGCGTGGGGCGGGGACCGCAGGGGCGGGGCCGCTGCCACCCGCACCGGCACCAACACCGACACCGACACCGACACTGACACCGACACCGACACCGGCACCGGCACCGGCACCGCATCGCTCCGCGCGGCTCGGCCTCATGCCGGCGCTCCCCGCCCACGGCTGAGCGCCGCGCCCCTCCGAACCGGCCACGGGCATCTCAGGTAGGGGCGGGGGTCACCGCGCAGGACGGGGCAGCCCCACCGGGGCGCTGGCCGAGGGGGGACCGGGGATGCTCCGGGGATGCTCTGGGGATGGATGGGGATGCGGTGCCGCCCATCGTGGCCCCGGCGGGTGGGAGCGGGATGCGCATCCCCGGGGGTCCCGCGGGGCGGAGGGAGGGGGGGATGGTGGCCGTTTTGCGGAGGCCCCCGATGCTCCAAATTGTGGGTGTAGGGAATCTGCCCTCGGGTCCACAGAGCGGTGACCGCCGGGTGCCGCCCCATCTTCCAGAAGGATCCAGTCGGGGTGGGGGGGTGGGGGAAGACGCCTCTGCCATCCCGGCCCCAGGCATGGTAGGAAGGGGGAGGATGCCATGAGGAGGATGTCCCCCTCATGGCGGGGACACAGGAACCCCTTTTCACCCCAGAGCCACCCCTGTTGTCCCCTCCGGGGCTGTGGTTATGCAGCTGAGCCATCTTGCGTCATCATCATAATGGTTCAGAGTTAGCAGCGCTGGAGGGAGTGGTGGATGCCCCACCTGGGGCTCTCGCAAAGATGCTGCGATGCTAAGACTCCTCTTGGCCGCCAAGGACGAGCAGCGCCGGTGACCTTGCGCTGTGGGGTGGCTGGAAAAGGGCTGCCATCTCACTGCGGGCCAGTGCAGAGGCTGCTGGCTCTGGAAGGGGCAGGTCCCGGGGTGCAGGGCTAGCGCAGAGCTCCACGCTTGGTCATCCAGGTTTGCAGGGAGCAGCCCTGCACCTGCCCTATTGTCTTATTCCTCTGCTTCCTCCTCCTCCTCCTCCTCCTCCCCCTCCCGGGTCAGTGATCCCTCCCCTAGATGCTCCAGACCCCTTGAGCCCGTCTCCTGCCTGCTCAGGTCCTGTGTGACAGCATCAGGGCTCGGCGGGGGGAAAAAGGAGCCAGCCGAGCATCTCCCGTACCAACCCACAGCCAGGCACCCTTCCATCCCAGACCAGAGCAGCCCCGTGCAGGTGGCATCTGTGGCACCGGGGGGCAAGGAGGCAGCAGAGCCTCCCCTCCCCTGGGTATGGCCAGGGGTGTGGTGGCTCTGCCATCTCGGCATGCTGCTGCTGACCTCCATTTTGTCTGGGAGGTGGCAGCTGGCGCTGGCAAAGATGCTGCCACCACCCTCCACCTCCCTGCATGTGGCAAGAGCTGCAGCCCCTCAAGCCCTGGTGTGGGAATCTGTTGTCTGCCCCCTCCCTGGGTACCCTTCTCCATGCCCAGCAATGCTGGGCACCCACCAGAGCTCATTGCGTTTTCTGTGCAGCTTTTCCCTGCTTTGGGTTTGAGTGTCTGCAAGAGAGGATGGAGGGAGCAGGGATGGGGGGTGGGGTTACTTTGCAGCAGAACCCTTCATCCATGTCCTTATGCTCGCTACCTGTAAACTGAATCTGCATGGAAATGCTCAGGGAGCTGCAAACTCTACCCTGAAGCTCTGTCCCCCTTTGGGGTGGGCAGGAGGTGAGGAGGCACCGGGCAGGGTGCCTGTGATGGCACTGGGGAAGCAGGGCCTGGATTGCATCTGGGCGTGGGGGGAATTTTCCCTTGTCCTGGGCTGTCCTCTGGGCTGCTTCCCTGCCTGCAGATGCTGCTCTGGAGAAAACTGCACTGTCATGGCCCCTTGCCCTGTGTGGGGTGTGAGGTGAGTGAGGAGGTTTCCTGGCAGGCATCAATGGTGCCATGTCATCCAGCAACGTGTTCCCTGCTGCCCTAGAGGCAGACAGAGCCCCGTGGTCCCAGTCAGAGCTGGGGGGCCCCAACAAAGGGGGCAGGGGAAGGGCTCACCACAACAAAGCCTGGCAGCTGCTGAGAATACACTGAGAATACACTGGTGCAGCCAGTGGTGATGTGGGGTTGGGTGTGTGTGCAGACAAAGGGAAACTCACCTTGCATTTCCCTGGGTGCAGGCAGCTCAGCATCTGCTGGAGCTGGGGCAACACCAGCAGAGCACGTTCCTTAGCATCCTTTGAGGAAGAGCTTGCTGGTTGGTGGCACTTGGGGACAATGCTCCCTGTCCTGTTGGTCACCTCTTAGCAGGAGAAGCTGCCAGTTGGTAGCCCTTGGACTTCAGAGCTGTTTCATTAACTAATCTCTGCCCAATTAATCTTAGCTGATCCAGTTAATCATGGCTCTCCAGGCCTTTTGCTCCTCACTAGGGGTAACTGATGTGTCATAGGGATGGGCAGAGCCAGCAGGCTGCATGGCAAGTGGGGGAAGAGATGCCCTGCAGAACTGGGGGACAGGTCCAGATGTTCACAGGGGCTTGGCTGCTCCTCTGTGCAGCCTCCCTTGTGTGTAGGACAGCTCTGGGGGGGAGCAGGGAGGGAGCAGGCAGCAGTGCTTTGGTGCTGGCACGCTCCCAGCCAAAGGCTGGTCATGGCTTATCGAATTTCTCTCGATGGCAGCAGATAAAGCAGGCAGTGGCTGCTCTGGCTGTCCCCAGGCAGAGTGAGCTGGCTGGGCTCGAGGTTGGCACTGCCCCTGGCCCTGCTCACTGCAGCCTGCCCCCTCTCTTGACAGGGTGCTGAGTGCCCGTGGCCAGTGATGCCACTGAAGGCTGAATTCCGCCCTGCAGCTGAGCCAGGGAAGTGAGTCAGGGGAAGGGAAGGACAGCAGGGTGAGAAGCAGCTGGGTCAGTGTCTGCTGGTGGCCCCCAAGGGCACACGATGTCACCTGGGTCCTTGTGTTGCCATGGCAGGGATGGGACTGGAGAGCTGCAGAGGAGCAGAGGGAAGCAGAGCATTGCTGACCAGGGAAGCTGAGGGGAATGGATGGAGCAGAAAATGGAGCTGGGGCTCTGCAGCAGGGAATACTGGTCGGGAGAGGAGCTCACACCACTGGGCAAGGAGAGCCAGATGGGAATGCACTGGGAAGGCAGAGAGAAAAGGTGCTGCTGGGGGTGACAGGGCAGAGGAAGGCAAAGAAAGGAAAGCTGCACCAATGGAAGGTGCACAGCAGGATGAGGCACATGGAGAAGTGGTTCAAAGGAGAAACCAGAGTCTCTTCATGGGAAGTGATGGGGCTGGAGTGGCTGTGAATGGCACAGGGGTGGGGAGAGGATAAGAGCAAGGGCTGAGGTGGCCCCTGGCAAGCAGCAGGCAGTCCTGGGGCTGGTGGGCTCACTGATGGGTGTTGCTGTTCTGGGGCTCTGCAGGAGCTCCTCAGAGCCTTGGTAGCTGGAGAGGCTGCAGAGCTGGGGAAAGGGAACTGGCTTGACTCGGGAGGAGAGGGAAATGTTTGACATGGGCAGTTGTCAGGTGCAGATGGATTTGGCCAGGGGATGAATCCATTGTCCTTGAGTGGTGCCACAGGGTGGGGCAGCTCGAGCTGATGGCCTCGTGGAGACACAGCCCTTCCACACGGGAATATATCCAATCATTTCATGGGAAAAACAACTTCTTCATTCCCCTTTGGCAAGCATTTCTGTTTAATTTTTCCTTTTTCCCATCTGAGAGGCGAGGCAGAGCAGAGCCACTGGCAGGGAGCAGCCCACTTACTGGCTTAGAGACTCAAGGGTGGTGTTAAACACCTGCTTAAAATAATCCAAGCTCAGGAAAGCCCGAGACCAAATGCTTGAACTCTGGAATTTATGGGTGTGTTCACTGCCTGAGCACAGTGGGAGCTCCAGAGCCATCCCAGCGGGGAGATAAGAGGAGGGCTTGGGAACTCCAACAGAAGCAGCTTTGTTCTCTGCACGCTGTTGGACATGCCAGCTCACTTATAAAATAGGCAAAGGGTTTCTGAAAGGCAGTGCCAAGCTTGTAACACTTTCTTGATGCAAGTTTTTCCACTGTGTCTATGGTTTCCTCTCACCCCCTTGGAAATCAAACAACAGCTGTCAGACCTCAGGTAGTTCTAAAGCCCTCTCCTCTTCTTGGGATACTTTCTATTCTGTGGATTTGTTGGTTTTTTCCCCTCCCCCCCCCCCCCCCCCCCCCCCTTTTTTTTCCACAAATTCTCCTGAATTTTTCATTTCCACCATGGGAAAACACATCTCATGTTCAAGATCCCTCCTTACTGCTCCACTTCCTTCTGGTCATGGCTCATGTAACCAGAGCTGTGCTGGTGCTCACTAACATCTCATTTCTCCTCCTCCCAGAGCAAATATCCTGCTGGCAAAACCCAGGCTTGAAAAGCATTAGGGAATTCACACACCCCCTTGCAGATGGGATGCCAGAGGAGCAGTTCCTGCCCATTTTCTGAGGGGTCTTGTGCTCCATTTTCACCACCAGGCTCAGCATGGGGATAGATGGTAGAAGGCAGGAAGGGATTTTGTCAGGTCCAAAATGATCCTGAAGGATGCAGCAACCAGAGGAAGGATCCCAGTATGATTTTCTGACCAGTGCTAGTGAGGCTTAACTGCAGATGAGGGAAAAATGTCCTACAGAGCACCTGGGCATCAGTGCTGGGATGGAGAACTGCCCTGGGAGATGTTGGTGAGGGATTTGTTTTGTCATGTGAGACTTGCAATTAATACTTTTTTTAACGAAAGGACTGGAAATGTGGTGTTAAACTGGGCAGCTTCAGCTGAGTGCAATGGCCACTGGGCTCCCAGGAAGGGCTGCTGGTGCTGATACTGCACATCTGCTTTGTGGGAGCTGAATGGGAGGCACATGCCAGAGGCTGAGTTCAACAACGCCTCCTTTCTCAGTGGAATGCCATGGCTCTGCTCCCCTCCCTCTCTGTCCTGCTGCCCAGACTCTGCTTTGCTGGGCTTGCAGAGGAGGCAGGGGCTTGCCTGCTGATTTGGGGGTGCCTGCTCAATGCTATTGGCACCCCGGGGTGAAAAAGCTGCTCCTTGGGGGTTGTGCTGATGCTGGCAGTGCTCTGTCTGCTGCTGTGGGTGCCCAGCAAGTGATGCTGCAGGCTGATGGAGGCTCCAGTGAGCCCTGGGGTAAAGGCTGAGATGGTCCTTGGGACTGAGCTGGGGACAGTGATAGTGTAGGGTTAAAATGTTTCTAAAACATGGGGATTGTATACAATAGATTCAGGGGGTGGAAAGAAAGGTTGGGTCTGGTAGGCCTGGGAAAGGGAACTAAGCCCTGTGAACGAATATTGAGCTTTGTCTGCACCTGTGTAGTCATCATATGATAAATAATGCAATTGTTAAATATAATGATTGTTTGGTAATTGAATATAATTATTGTTTAATCATAATAAGAATAATGAGATACGATGTAATTGTAACAAAAATAATGAGAAACTGTGTTTGGGGGTCCTGATGAAAATTACAAGAATACATGCTTGGATGAGATCAATGTATGCAATACAATAATATGGGTTTAATAATTAATATATGGTTATATAACAAAAAGAGTATAGAAACATGTCTATCTCAAATCCATGGCATAGTCAGATTTGGGTCTTCAAGAAAAGCACCTGCATATAATCATCTTGTGATAACAAGAGGGAGAAGGGAGAGGTAAAATCAAGGTGGGGCAGATCGAGGTATGAAACAAAATGTCATCTTTGGGGCGGAGGCTAAACAGTGATCGGGGAGCTTTCCTTGCACAGACCCTCCTTGCACCCTGTGGCTTGGAATGCAGTTTCCTGAGCCGCTTTTGTCCCTCCGCAGGACAGGCTCTGCTCCGCCCCGCAGGACCCCGGCGCGATGGCGGGAGCGTCCGTCAAGGTGGCGGTGCGCGTCCGGCCCTTCAACTCCCGGGAGATGAGCCGCGAGTCCAAATGCATCATCCAGATGTCGGGGAGCACCACCAGTGAGTGCCTCGGGGCTGGGGGGCTGCCTGCGGAGGAGCAGGGCTGGCGTGGCCGCAGCAGCCGGCTCTGGGATCCTTGGTGCCTGAAGCATCTCGGGTTGTTTGGAGGAGGAAATGTGGGGAGGATGTCGGCTTTCCATGGAGAAATGGCAGTGAAAGGGCATCTCGTGGCACTGAGCCCTTGGATTTTGGTGACAGTGGAAGGGGCAGTATTCCTCAGCAGGCAATGAGGGAGCAATCACAGAATCACAGGATGGTTTTGTTTGGAAGGGATGATGTTAAAGCTGAGCTCGTTCCAACCTTCCACTATAGATCAGGCTCTTCCACACCCAACCTGTGCATGGGCCAGCACTGCCTGGCCAGGTGCCACTCACTGCAGCGTGCCAGGACCCATCCCTGCCTCTCTGGGACTCTTGGGGATGCAGCAGCAGCAGGATGGAGGGTGGGAGGAGGATTTGACGAGGGAATGATGTGCTCGGAGTGAGGGGTGTAGCACGGAGGCTTGGGGCTGTGTGTCCTGGCAGGAGCCTGTCCGTCCTTTGCCCCTCTTTAAATAGCAGCTGCTGGCAGTACAGTGTGGGAATGGCAGTCAAATCCCTCCTCCCTGGCTCTGGAAGCCTCCAGATGGGGCAGTGTCTAAAATAACTCCTGCCTGCCGCCCGCCCGGGGCTGCCTGCGTCACCGCCGGTGGGTGACACAGCAGTGCCAGCCTCCCCCGCTGCAGGCTGCTATGACAACCTGCTGATGGGGAGGGGACAGCACCCAAGGGTGCAGAGTGGCTCTGCGTGGCCCCCTGGCCACCCCAGGCCCAGCCAGCAGGAATGGGAGGTCTGTGGGGCATCGTCTGCTGGTCTCTGGCAGCCTGTGGGCGTTCTCCCTTCCTGGCTGCAGGGATTCTGCATCTGCCTGGGGTGCAGAGCTTCTGCCCTCATGGAGGAAGCCTCCTGTCCATGCACCAGCTTCCCACCTGCCCAGGGCCAGGGAAGAGGCAGGGTAGATGTTCCCCATTCTGGTTCTGATGTCGTGCCCCAGTCCCAGTGGGGAGCAGCAGGCATCCCCCAGTTCCACCATGGCTGTGTTTGCTCAGAGCCCTCTGCCCCTGCCCATCCTGCACACCCTGCCTGTGCCCCCACCCCTCCAGCCATGCCTCTGCCTGCACCAGGAAGGGCAGGAGCCCTTTGCTGACAGTGAGGATTTTCTCCATGAATGGACAAGCCACTGGCTAATCCTCTTGGGAGCAAGTGTGGGGGGCTCAGAAGCCTGCTGCTGCTGCTGCTGCTGCTGCTGCTGCTGCTGCTGCTGCTGCTGCTGCTGTGGCTGGTGGAGGCAGGAGGATGCCAGCAGTGCCAGCAGGGCAGGACTGTCTCAATCCCCCCAGCTCCTTGCAGAGAAGCCAAAGATAAACATGTTTGAGGGGAGTGAGGGCAAGTTTTCCCCTTCCCAGGATTGTCTGCATGTGCTGGGGCAGGGAGGCAGGTTCTTCTCAGAGCCCAGGGTGGGAAGGGCTCAGCCTTTCTCTGCTGTCCTTCTGCCTGCAAACTTCAGCTGCCAGAGCCACCCACCTTCTCTCCAACACTGCTGCTTTGTTCCTGGGCCATCCTGCAATCCCTGGGCACCACCCAACACTCCCAGCCCCTCTCCTGGGTGTCTCCCACTAGGATGGTGGGGAGGGGACCCCTGGCTTTGATCCCCAAGGCCATTCATGTTCTCAGTCTGGAGCTGTGCCTCTGCTGGGTTTAAAATCTGGTGATTATTTGCTCTGATGTGGGTTCTGGGCTTTCTCCTGCCTAGTGCCTGCCCACTCACTGGGCTCTGCCATGCTGCTGTCTCTTCAGGGCAAGGTGAGGGACATCTCCAGAAATTTTCCTCCTTCCTGCCCCCTTATCTCTATATTTGTCTTCACCTTCACACCCCTCCTTACCTTTTGAATCCCAGTGGCCCAGAGCATGAATCTCTTGCAGCAGCTTTGCAGAAGTCCTGTATGCCAGGTCACAGGAGAGGAAAAATTCCACCAGCAGCATCCATCTGCCAGCAGGCAAACAAATAGGAATGATAGGAGCATGGGCAGAGTGTTTGAGCTCAGGACAGGAGATGCCTGCTCCTGGGATGCTCTCTTCTCCCTTGTGTCCAGTCTGTGGTTCCCCATGCCAGCTGGGCAGCTGCAGCTGGGATGGCTGGAGCTGCTGGGTGCCATCCCCAGCTGCTTCTCTGCCCTGTGCCCAGCATGGGCTGGCACTGGGGTGCAGAGCAGAGGCCTTGTGCAGCTCCATCCTGCCTGCCCCATGGCTCATCTTTGCTCCTGTTCCCTGTGCTCAGTGTCACCTCTGCAGGGCAGAGACAAACCTGCTGATCAGATGGCACAGTGGAGCTGCCAGGCTGAGCACCAGGAGCCACCAGAGATGCTCCATCCCACTTCTCCCACCTCTGCTCCTGCTTCTCTTCACAGTGCCCTCAGCACAGCAGCCAGGCACTGGCAGGGATCAGGATGGGCAGCCCCTGCTCTTCCAAGGGCCTCACATCCCTGTTTGCTGCTGCAGGATTGCCAGTTGCTACTTCCCAGCCCTTTCTCCTGACAATTAGTCTGCCAGGAATGCAACACTGGAGTCAGGCTGCAGCAGGTAGCAGGCAGGGAGGCTGTGCCAGCCCCTCTTTGGTGCCAGAGATGGGCTCCTGTCCATGCTAAGGAGCATCTCAGAAGCTCCATGCTGTGGTTTTGTGGTCAGGGCTGGGTCCTGACCCCACTTCCCACCCTCCCCAAGTCTGCTGCTGTTGCAGGCAGGGCTGGGCTGTTCTCAGGTCAGAAGTGGTGAACCCTTTCCAGGGGAGTAGAAGGTGTATCCATCGTGGGAATGGAGGAGGGATTGAGGGCAGAAAGCATCTATATGCACAGCACTGCACACCTGGGCATCATCTGCACCGTGCCTGGGGCTGCTCAGGAAGGTCCCAGCTGGAACTGGGAGTGGGTTCCAGTCCTGGCTGGCTGAAGGGCAGAGCAGGCTGGCATGGAGAAAGCTCAGGGCTCATGGCTTCATCCTTGGTGGTGGCAGGGAGCATAGGAACTGTGCTGCACAGGCCTCAATGTCACTTCATTGTCACCAAACGTGGCTGGTGGCTGAATCTCGTGATTACCCGCTGGTTTGGGTTTCTTCTGATGCATCTGTTGTTTCAGAAAAAAAAAAAAACCCATCATAAATGCTCTAGAGGAGGAAAAAACATGAGGAAGAGCAGTGATGCAGTCTCCAATTTCCATAGCAACGTCCTTTTCATCAGGGGATGACAAAAGCAGACTCTTGTTTCCGCTGTGGTGTGACACCAGGCATTAATCACCCTGCTGGGGCTGGGGACCTGGAGAGGCAGGAGCAGAAGGGCTCTGAGGGAGCCCAGACAGGGCTGCAGCTGCTCCCACACCACAGGAGTCAGATGGGAGCTTAGGGCACGCTGCCCCAGCTGTGGGGAGAGGAGGCTGGGACCCTCCTGTGCCAGTGCTGGGGTCACAGCAGGGAGGAAGCTGAGGGAAGGAGGCATGTCCCCCTCACTGTGTCCAGCAGGATGTTTGGGCAAGGCTCTGCCCTGTCCCTGGGCTCTGCTGGCCATGGCACCCACCTCCTCTGCTTTCTGGGGGTTCTGGACCCAGCTGCAGAGCTGGAAGAGTCCCAGTCCACCTTCCAGGACTGTTTTGGAGTCAACCCCATCACCCTCCATCCCTCCCACATGGAGAGGGGGGCAGGGTAGGGGTAGCATGGGTGGCTAGTGGCCTCATGTTGCTCCCATCTGTTTGTCCCTAGCTATCCTGAACCCAAAACAGCCTAAAGAGACTCCAAAAAGCTTCAGCTTTGACTATTCCTACTGGTCCCACACTACGGTAAGCACTGGGAGGCCTGAGCCTGCCTCAAAGGCTGGGCTGGGGAGAGGCAGGAGAGCCTCCTTGCCAAATTTCCCCATGTCCCCCTCCTCTGTGCAGCCTGCAGACATCAACTATGCATCCCAGAAGCAAGTGTACCGGGACATTGGTGAGGAGATGCTGCAGCATGCCTTTGAAGGCTACAACGTCTGCATCTTTGCCTACGGGCAGACAGGGGCTGGAAAATCCTACACCATGATGGGCAAGCAGGAGAAGGACCAGCAAGGCATCATCCCACAGGTGTGCCTGGGGAAAATTATCTGTGCCCCTCCCAAAGGAAAAGCAGAGCTGGGAGGAAAGAGGGCAGCAGGGTGGGAGAGAGGCCAGGGTTTGTCACTGCTGTGACAGGCTCCAGCAGGAGGGGCTCAGGGAGGGTCATCCAGGCTCTCCAGGACGGGTCTGGCCACACAAAGCCAGTGTATGTGAGCAGCAGTGGTCCAAGTGCTGAGCT
Organism: Erithacus rubecula; assembly: GCF_903797595.1. Lineage (NCBI taxonomy): Eukaryota > Metazoa > Chordata > Aves > Passeriformes > Muscicapidae > Erithacus > Erithacus rubecula. The sequence continues at coordinate 20,914,088 of NC_136663.1, forward strand.
GCTTGCCAAGAGCAGCCCCTTGCTGGCCCAGCAGGACACGGTGGGGCTCTGGGGATGCTGATTCTCCATGTCAGCTCCCAGGAGCCATTGCAGCAGTCACTGGCAGGGTTTTGGGGTGAAAAGTAGAAATCCCTGTATCCTGGGCAGCCCAGGCAGGATCACCCTGCTGGCAGGGGCTGAGCCTCTCTCTTGTGTCCCCAGCTCTGCGAGGATCTCTTCTCCCGCATCAACGACACAACCAACGACAACATGTCCTACTCCGTGGAGGTAGGGCACCCCTGCCTGCCAGCCCCCCTTCTGGCCTCCCCCCTGCCCCACAGCCTTTCCAGATGTGCAGACCCCACTTTGGGTGGCTGGTTCTGCTAGCTCTGCCCGTGCCCTGTGCTCTAGGTGAGCTACATGGAGATCTACTGCGAGCGCGTGAGGGACCTGCTGAACCCCAAGAACAAGGGGAACCTGCGGGTCAGGGAGCATCCCCTGATGGGTCCTTATGTTGAGGACCTTTCCAAGCTGGCTGTGACCTCCTACAATGACATCCAGGACCTTATGGACTCTGGGAACAAAGCCCGGTGAGTTGGAGAAGGAGGAGATGGGTGGGGTTTGGGAAGTGTGCAGTCACTTCTAGAAGGTCCTGCTTCACTTCCTTACTTTGCCAGTCCAGCTGCTCTGGAAGTGGCTGAGTGTTGGTTACCCCCACTTGTTTTCTTTTTACCTTCCTCCTGCTTTCCAAGTGCACTGGAGACAGCAGGAGAAAGCCTGAACTGGTGCACATCTTCTCCCAGAGTCCTGTCATGTCCTCAGACTTGCCTTCCCACCATGTACCCTGTCCTGTCATGAGCCCTGACCCCATCACCAGCCACTCCAGTGTCCCTCACAGAGTGTCACACCTGCCTGTCCTACTCTCCCTGCAGCACAGTGGCTGCTACCAACATGAACGAGACCAGCAGCCGCTCCCACGCCGTGTTCAACATCATCTTCACGCAGAAGCGGCACGACGCCGAGACAGACATCACCACTGAGAAGGTGAGAGCAGCCCTGAAGGACTCAGGGGAGCCCACATGGCTCCAGAAAGGACTGGAGCAGGAGGGGGATGAATCCCAGGCACATTCTAGGCTCATGGTCCCTTGAAGGACTGGTTCCTGGACAGGGTATTTGGCAGCTGGTGCCCTCCAGCCCTGCCTGTGAGGGTATTAGCCCTGCTCCTGAGCAATTCCTGCAAGGATGGCCTTGCAGAGCCCCTGCTGCCGCTCAGAGCTGTGTCAATCCTGCAAGAGCCTGTGGCTTTTTGCTGGGCCCGACGGGCTGACAGCCTCCCCTCTGCCTGCAGTCAGCAAATCAGCTTGGTGGACCTGGCTGGGAGCGAGCGAGCTGATTCCACAGGAGCCAAGGGCACAAGGCTAAAGGTGAGAGCTGGCCTCAAGGTCCCCTTCTGCTGGTGGGGACACCATACCCTCCTCCCTCATCCCCAGCCAAAACATCTCCTTTCCTTGCCTGGTTCTATGCCCACAGCACTGTCAAAATCCCTGATAGGGATTGTGTTTGAAAGCTGCCTAGTGCCAGTTTCACTGGGGTCCACGAGTCCCAGCTGGGAGGTGCTGGTTACCCAGCAATCCCAGTAATCCCAGCTGCTCTCTGCCCACACCATTCTGGATATTCCCCATTTTCTCCTTTAATGTGGCTCTGAAATGGGGCCTGAGCATCTGGGCTTTTCCTCTTCTAACCAGGAAGGAGCAAACATCAACAAGTCCTTGACCACTCTGGGAAAAGTCATCTCTGCCCTGGCTGAAATGGTAAGTAGCTGGAGAACAGACAAACAGTGGCATGGGGAGGGGAAATGGTCTCAAGCCAGCAGGGTGGGCTCAGCTTTTGAGGGATGGAGCATCCCAGCTCTAGGGGGTGGGCAGACACATCCCAAGCTTTCTCTGAGGCTGGGACAAGCTGGGCTGGTGAAGATGCCATCTGCATGGGGACCTGTGCCACTCTCTACTTGAGGGCCAGGATCTGTGCTGGGTGCCAAGGAACAAAGCAGCTCCCTTAAACAGCCTCTCCATTTCCTTTGCAGGATTCAGGGCCGAACAAGGTGGGTGCCCAGGCTGGATGGGGAAGGGGTGCTGGTTTTGAGCACAGTGGGAGTGGGTGGGAGTGGGTTGCAGGGTGGTTTGGGAGCGAGGCTGTGCCTGGACTCAAGCCATTCTTCTCCTGGAGGCTGGCAGAACCTTCAGCCTCCTCCTCTCTCTGGGGCTTTCAGTAGCCAGCCTTAAACAACCCTCCCAGCTCAGGCTGGACCTGTGGCCCTGGGCAAAGATGCCCAAGGTTATAAGGGCTGGGAAGAGTCCATGTCCCCATGACTGTCACCTTCCCTTTGAGGAGAGCAGGCAGCTTGACAGCCCTTTCCTTTGCTCTGAATTCCCCAGAACAAAAAGAAGAAAAAGACGGATTTCATCCCGTACCGAGACTCGGTGCTGACCTGGCTGCTGCGGGAGAACCTGGGTGAGGACAGCTGGGGGTGGGGGGTGATGGGCATGGTGCCAGGCAAGGTGTGACAGGGGCACAGGGACCAGGGTGTGACAGGGGCACAGGGACCAGCATGTCCCTCATGGGTGTCTCTTACTGGGCAGGAGGCAACTCCAGGACTGCCATGGTGGCTGCTCTCAGTCCTGCTGACATCAACTATGATGAGACCCTCAGCACCCTCAGGTAGGAAGAAGTGGGCACTTGTTCTCCCTGCAGTGAGCGAGAACAGAGGGGGCTGTCTGAGCCCAGGCACTGCCACATGTTTTCAGCTATGTGGTGTCCCTGGCTGGGGTTGTGCTGTGGGGGGAACATATAACCCCAGACAAAAGGCCAAAGGACTGTCCCAGCACTGGGATCCTCCAAAGGAAGGCTGCTGGAGGGGCTGTGCAGCAGTCCTGCTTGCCCAGCAGCTGGGGTTTTGGCCCTGTTGTGCCTGTGTTGACCCTGCCCTCCCCCAGGTACGCTGACCGTGCCAAGCAGATCCGCTGCAATGCTGTCATCAATGAGGACCCCAATAACAAGCTGATCCGGGAGCTGAAGGACGAGGTGGCGCGTCTGCGGGACCTGCTCTACGCCCAGGGCCTTGGGGACATCATTGACAGTAGGTACCATGGTCCTCTCTGAGTGCCACCAGGCAGCACTGGGCTGATGTCCCACAGCCTCCCTGCTCCCCGCTGCACTGTTCCCAGGGCAGCACCACGCTGCCTCTGTGAGCCCTGCATGTTCACAGCCCCAAGCCCTTCCTGTCGCAGGGGGAGCTGCTTTCCACCCAGCAAACCCTCCCCTCTTCCCTTCCACCCTCCATCTCCAGCATCCAGCACCCAGCAGAGGTGCCAGGAAGGCGTTATGGGGCTGCACATGCCCACGGGCTCCCCTCCCTGTGCTGTCTGATATCCTTCTGAGATGAACCCCCTCTTGTTCTGTTCTCTCCGTCTTACCCCCGCTCCTGCCCTCTCTTTCTCTCTTAGCCCATCCTGCTGCAGGAGGATCCAAATGTGTGTATTGCCCATCACTGGTACTCTCTGTTGCTTCAAGGCTTTTTGGAGATCTAGGCTGTGCCCAGGGGCACCTGTGCAGCATGGGGAGGGCTCTTGCAGCCAGCCTCTGCTGATGGAGCAGTGTGTGCCTGCAGGCTGCCCATCCTCAGGGAGCTGGCACAGGGCATGGTGCCACAGTTGTGGCTAGCACCTGGGCTAGTGCTGAAGGGACCAGTGTCCTCCCACTTGGCCATGCCAAGGGCCCAGTCCACACGGGGACCTCCTCCTTCATGCTGTTGTGATGTTTCCTGCTGCTGCTGCTTCTGCTGCTTCTGCTGCTTCTGCTGGTGTCTCACTGGGAGTGGAGCCTGGCACGGCCCTTGGGTGGGGTGGAATGGTGCTCTGCTGATGAACTGGTGGTGTGTGGCCAGAAGCTTTGGCCCATGGATAAGCACTGTGGCCCCTCCCACCCTGGGTCAGGCAGTGCAACCAGCTATGGTGAGCCTGCTGAGGGGCCTGGCTGTCCCCTCCTGGCTCAACTTCCCTGGGTGTGGGCTAATGGAGATGGGTGGCTAATCCTGCACCTGCTGGTCTGTGCCCTGCCTGCCTCTGGCACACTGCTCTGAGAACCAGT